>NC_069502.1:1119707616-1119780116 GCF_027579735.1 Bombina bombina | reverse complement strand
CAAAAGGAACAAAACTTTCCAAGAAAGTAATTTAATGTCCAATGAATGCATGGGTTCAAAAGGAGGAGCTTGAAGAGCCCCCAGAACCAAATTCAAACTCCAAGGAGGAGAAATAGACTTAATGACAGGTTTTATACGAACCAAAGCTTGTACAAAACAATGAATATCAGGAAGATTGCTCTTTCTGTTCTTTTTCACAGAAAGATTGCTAGAGATTTGTCCTTTCAAGGAACTTGCGGACAAACCTTTATCTAAACCATCCTGAAGAAACTGTAAAATTCTCGGAATTCTAAAAGAATGCCAGGAAAAATGATGAGAAAGACACCAAGAAATATAAGTCTTCCAGACTCTATAATATATCTCTCTAGATACAGATTTACGAGCCTGTAACATAGTATTAATCACAGAGTCAGAGAAACCTCTTTGACCAAGAATCAAGCGTTCAATCTCCATACCTTTAAATTTAAGGATTTGAGATCCTGATGGAAAAAAGGACCTTGCAACAGAAGGTCTGGTCTTAACGGAAGAGTCAACGGTTGGCAAGAGGCCATCCGGACAAGATCCGCATACCAAAACCTGTGAGGCCATGCTGGAGCTACCAGCAGAACAAACGAGCATTCCTTCAGAATCTTGGAGATTACTCTTGGAAGAAGAACTAGAGGCGGAAAGATATAGGCAGGATGATACTTCCAAGGAAGTGATAATGCATCCACTGCCTCCGCCTGAGGATCCCGGGATCTGGACAGATACCTGGGAAGTTTCTTGTTTAGATGAGAAGCCATCAGATCTATTTCTGGAAGTTCCCACATTTGAACAATCTGAAGAAATACCTCTGGGTGAAGAGACCATTCGCCCGGATGCAACGTTTGGCGACTGAGATAATCCGCTTCCCAATTGTCTATTCCTGGAATATGAACCGCAGAGATTAGACAGGAGCTGGATTCCGCCCAAACCAGAATTCGAGATACTTCTTTCATAGCCAGAGGACTGTGAGTCCCTCCTTGATGATTGATGTATGCCACAGTTGTGACATTGTCTGTCTGAAAACAAATGAACGATTCTCTCTTCAGAAGAGGCCAAGACTGAAGAGCTCTGAAAATTGCACCGAGTTCCAAAATATTGATCGGTAATCTCACCTCCTGAGATTCCCAAACCCCTTGTGCTGCCAGAGACCCCCACACAGCTCCCCAACCTGTAAGACTTGCATCTGTTGAAATTACAGTCCAGGTCGGAAGAACAAAAGAAGCCCCCTGAACTAAACGATGGTGATCTGTCCACCACGTCAGAGAGTGTCGTACAATCGGTTTTAAAGATATTAATTGAGATATCTTTGTGTAATCCCTGCACCATTGGTTCAGCATACAGAGCTGAAGAGGTCGCATGTGAAAACGAGCAAAGGGGATCGCGTCCGATGCAGCAGTCATAAGACCTAGAATTTCCATGCATAAGGCTACCCAAGGGAATGATTGTGACTGAAGGTTTCGACAAGCTGAAATCAATTTTAGACGTCTCTTGTCTGTCAAAGACAGAGTCATGGACACTGAATCTATCTGGAAACCCAAAAAGGTTACCTTTGTCTGAGGAATCAATGAACTTTTTAGTGAATTGATCCTCCAACCGTGATCTTGAAAAAAACAACACAAGTCGATTCGTATGAGATTCTGCTAAATGTGAAGACTGAGCAAGTACCAAGATATCGTCCAAATAAGGAAATACCACAATACCCTGTTCTCTGATTACAGACAGAAGGGCACCGAGAACCTTTGTAAAAATTCTTGGAGCTGTAGCCAAGCCAAACGGCAGAGCCACAAACTGGTAATGCTTGTCCAGGAAAGAGAATCTCAGGAACTGATAGTGAGCTGGATGAATCGGAATATGCAGATATGCATCCTGTAAATCTATTGTAGACATATAATGCCCTTGCTGAACAAAAGGCAAGATAATCCTTACAGTTACCATTTTGAATGTTGGTATCCTTACATAACGATTCAATATTTTTAGATCCAGAACTGGTCTGAAGGAATTCTCCTTCTTTGGTACAATGAAGAGATTCGAATAAAACCCCAGCCCCTGTTCCAGAACTGGAACTGGCATAATTACTCCAGCCAACTCTAGATCTGAAACACATTTCAGAAATGCTTGAGCTTTCACTGGGTTTACTGGGACACGGGAAAGAAAAAATCTCTTTGCAGGAGGTCTCATCTTGAAACCAATTCTGTACCATTCTGAAACAATGTTCTGAATCCAAAGATTGTGAACAGAATTGATCCAAATTTCTTTGAAAAAACGTAATCTGCCCCCTACCAGCTGAGCTGGAATGAGGGCCGCACCTTCATGTGGACTTAGAAGCTGGCTTTGCTTTTCTAGAAGGCTTGGATTTATTCCAGACTGGAGATGGTTTCCAAACTGAAACTGCTCCTGAGGATGAAGGATCAGGCTTTTGTTCTTTGTTGAAACGAAAGGAACGAAAACGATTATTAGCTCTGTTTTTACCTTTAGATTTTTTATCCTGTGGTAAAAAAGTTCCTTTCCCACCAGTAACAGTTGAGATAATAGAATCCAACTGAGAACCAAATAATTTATTACCCTGGAAAGAAAGGGAAAGTAGAGTCGATTTAGAAGACATATCAGCATTCCAAGTTTTAAGCCATAAAGCTCTTCTAGCTAAAATAGCTAGAGACATAAACCTGACATCAACTCTTATAATATCAAAAATGGCATCACAGATAAAATTATTAGCATGTTGAAGAAGAATAATAATATTATGAGAATCATGATCTGTTACTTGTTGCGCTAAAGTTTCCAACCAAAAAGTTGAAGCTGCAGCAACATCAGCCAATGATATAGCAGGTCTAAGAAGATTACCTGAACACAGATAAGCTTTTCTTAGAAAGGATTCAATTTTCCTATCTAAAGGATCCTTAAAGGAAGTACCATCTGCCGTAGGAATAGTAGTACGTTTAGCAAGGGTAGAAATAGCCCCATCAACTTTAGGGATTTTGTCCCAAAACTCTAATCTGTCGGACGGCACAGGATATAATTCCTTAAAACGTTTAGAAGGAGTAAATGAATTACCCAAATTATTCCATTCTCTGGAAATTACTTCAGAAATAGCACCAGGAACAGGAAAAACTTCTGGAATAACCACAGGAGATTTAAAGACCTTGTCTAAACGTTTAGATTTAGTATCAAGAGGACCAGAATCCTCAATTTCTAAAGCAATTAAAACTTCTTTAAGTAAAGAACGAATAAATTCCATCTTAAATAAATATGAAGATTTATCAGCATCAACCTCTGAGACAGAATCCTCTGAACCAGAAGAATCATTAGAATCAGAATGATGATGTTCATATAAAAATTCATCTGGATAAAGAGACATAGCCTTCTTAATGGATTCAGAAACAAAATCTCTTATGTTATCAGGAACACTCTGAACATTAGATGTTGTTGGAACTGCAACAGGTAATGGTACTTTACTAAAGGGTCATGACATATAATACAAACAACAGCTGGAGGAACAGCTACCAAAAGTTTACAGCAGATACACTTAGCTTTGGTAGTTCCAGCACCAGACAGCGATTTTCCTGAAGTATCTTCTGACTCAGATGCAACGTGAGACATCTTGCAATATGTAAGAGAAAAAACAACATATAAAGCAAAATTGATCAAATTCCTTAAATTACAGTTTCAGGAATGGGAAAAAATGCCAAAGAACAAGCTTCTAGCAACCAGAAGCAATGAAAAATGAGACAAATAATGTGGAGACAAAAGCGACGTCCATATTTTTTTAGCGCCAAAAAAGACGCCCACATTATTTGGCGCCTAAATGCTTTTGGCGCCAAAAATGACGCCACATCCGGAACGCCGACATTTTTGGCGCAAAAGAACGTCAAAAAATGACGCAACTTCCGGCGACACGTATGACGCCGGAAACAGAAAAGATTTTTTGCGCCAAAAAAGTCAGCGCCAAGAATGACGCAAAAAAATGAAGCATTTTCAGCCCCCGCGAGCCTAACAACCCACAGGGGAAAAGTCAAATTTTTAAGGTAAGAAAAATGATTGATTCAAATGCATTATCCCAAATATGAAACTGACTGTCTGAAAAAAAGGAATGTTGAACATTCTGAGTCAAGGCAAATAAATGTTTGAATACATATATTTAGAACTTTAAAAAAAGTGCCCAACCATAGCTTTAGAGTGTCACAGAAAATAAGACTTACTTACCCCAGGACACTCATCTACATGTTTGTAGAAAGCCAAACCAGTACTGAAACGAAAATCAGCAGAGGTAATGGTATATAAATAAGAGTATATCGTCGATCTGAAAAGGGAGGTAAGAGATGAATCTCTACGACCGATAACAGAGAACCTATGAAATAGACCCCGTAGAAGGAGATCATTGAATTCAAACAGGCAATACTCTCTTCACATCCCTCTGACATTCACTGCACGCTGAGAGGAAAACCGGGCTCCAACCTGCTGCGGAGCGCATATCAACGTAGAATCTTGCACAAACTTACTTCACCACCTCCATAGGAGGCAAAGTTTGTAAAACTGATTTGTGGGTGTGGTGAGGTGTATTTATAGGCATTTTGAGGTTTGGGAAACTTTGCCCCTCCTGGTAGGAATGTATATCCCATACGTCACTAGCTCATGGACTCTTGCTAATTACATGAAAGAAATAGAATTTTTGCACTTTTATTTCCATTTAGGAAAGTTATAAATGAATCACTAGAGTGTGCAACCAATGAATGTGGTGAACATAGTGATGTTAAGTCTGAACATCCATTTCTAACAATTGGAAAAAACACAATTTTCAGAAATAAAAATTACAGAACACACAAATTACAGTAGAACAAACTAAGCATCAAAAGTATATAGCAAAGATTTTTACTACATATAATTAGAGACAGTAAAGTCAAAATGCAATATTCGTGATTCAGAGAGCATGCAATTTTAAACAACTTTCTAATTTTCTTTCCATATCAAAATTTGCTTTGTTCTCTTGTTATCCTTTGATAAAGCATACACAGAGGTAGGCTGATAAGAGCTCAGGAGAGTGTATGTATCTTTATCAGTCTTTGGCATCAGTATTTGCAACATTGTATAACACCAAGATAAACAATGTTGCAAATACTGCTGACAGGTGTCCAGACACATGCAAACTCCTGGGCAAATTTGATAATAGAAGTAAATTTGTTGTTTTAAATGTCATAATCTGTCCATTAAATTTAAGTTTAATTTTGACTTTACTGTCCCTTTAAGTATTTTATTTAATAATCTCAAAGTGTTTAATGTCCATTTAAAGGGGCATAATACAATGTGAAATGCACAGTAAGACGTTTAAAAATCACCTAAAACAAGATTTTTTTACATGATTGTATTTGCAAAGTGTATGTGGTTTTTTTTTGTTTTTTTTGGGGGTTTTTTTTTGCCTGCAGGTTAATTTAAGGCACAATTCATTGTCCTGTAGCAGAGACCACATGTGCACATTCAATCCCAGGTATGGAGCGGGCAGTACCACTCTATACAAAGTCACTACACTACAGCAAGGCAAAGGACATGGCTGACTAAGAACAAGTAGGAGAAATTCTATAGTTTATTTCACCTATATTATTATTTTAAACATATTGTTCTTAATTATTTAAATTACACAGATCACACATTTAGTAAACAAAATCACTATCACTTTAACAGATTTAGAGCAGTTTTATCAGTAGAGGTACACGATGCTCATATCTCATATGTATTGCAGAAAAACAAAAAAAAAAGTCTAGTGTCCTTGAATATATAAAATATATCTGCTTAGTACAAACATCAATCATAAACCAAAATCTCAGATACTAGAAATTCACATCTCATAATCTGAATGTAAATTTGAAGAAAATGTATAATTATGATACTATGTACATAAATCTTTATTATTTTTTACATTTTTAAACTTCTAAATCACATAACATGTTACATCACTATTGGTATGATGTCAGTGTAATTGATGTCACAAAACTCAAACAGGGTGCAAGGGAGTGTAAAGGGACATGAAACCCATCATTTTCTTTCATAATTCAGTCAGAGAATACAATTTTAAACAAATTGCCAATTTACTTCCAATGTCAAATTTGCTTCATTCTCTTGGTATTCTTTGTTGAAGGAGCAGCAATGCAAACACATTGAGTGAGCCAATAAAAGGAGGCAAATATGTGCAGCCACCAATCAGCAGCTAGCCCCCAGTCATGCATAGCTGCTCCTGAGCATATGCTTTTCAACTGATAATAACAAGAGCAAAGCAAATTAGATAATAGAAGTCAATTGGAAAGTTGTTTTAACATTACATACTCTGTCTGAATCATTAAAGAAAAAATATAATTTATGCTTACCTGATAAATTCATTTATTTCATAGTCGTGAGAGTCCACAATCCATTACTGCTGGAATTATACTTCTGGCCACTAGGAGGATGCAAAGATACCAAAACTACCAAGAACCCTTAAAACCCCTCCCAGCTTATCCGACTTATAGCCAAGCTAGAAAAGAGGAAGGTAGGAAAAGAACTTAAAAGCAAAACAAAAAGTAGGGGGGGGGAAGAGTTGCATACTCAAACAACCTCCAGGAGAAAAATAATTACTATAGAAAATAATTGGGCGGGGGCTCGTGGACTCTCACAACAATGAAATAAATGAATTTATAATTTAAGCATAAATTATATTTTCTTTCATTAAAAAGTGGTGAGAGTCTACGATCCATTACTCCTGGAAACTAATACTCAAGCTGTGAAGTCCACGAGTAATCTGACAATACTTATGCTATTCAAAATATATTGTCTGATTAGTTGTTGTTATTTTTTTTGGGGGGGGGGGGGGTCCATGCAGAAAAAAATATATGTGTATATATATATAGTAATAAAAAATGCCCAGAAACAGCTGCCTAAAAAAGACATGCATACCAAAAGCTGTTTCACAAGAAGCAAAAACATCAAAAATGCAGAATTTTGAAAAAATATGTAAAGAAGACCAAAAAACTGCCTTGCAAATTAAAATCAAGAGGCCTCATTCTTAAAAGCCCATGAAGTAGCAACTGATATGAAGAATGGGCAGTGACCCATTTAGAAGGAAACTGACCCATCGCCAATGAAGTTTATGTAAAAAAACAAGTTTTAATCAAGAGGCAAATAAGACAGCAGTAGCTACCTGACACTTTTTTAGAACCATAAAAAAAGAACAAGCTACAAGATTGTCCTTAGTAGCCTACAAAATAGAACTTCAAAGCTCTGACCACATCAATATAATGGAGAAGCTCCTCTTCTTTGGATTAGGGACAGTCTACAATATAATTGTTATTGTTTAAAAAGATAGATAATCCCTTTATTACCCATTCCCCAGTTTTGCATAACCAACACTGTTATATTAATATACTTTTTACCTCTGTGATTACCTTGTATCTAAGAACCTTCTCCCAGCCCCCTAATCACATGACTGTGACTATTTATTATCTATTGCATTGTTTTGTGCCTGAACACAGTGTTATCTATATGGCCCACGTGTACTTTCAATCTCTTTGTGTTGAAAAGGAATTTAAAAAACATTTGAGTAGAGGCAGCCTTCAAGGGCTTAGAAATTAGCATTAGAGTCTCCCTAGGTTTAGTTTCAACTAAGAATACCAAGAGAAAAAAGCAAGTTTGATGATAAAAGTAAATTGGAAAATTGATTAAAATTACAAGTCCTATCTGAATAATGAAAGTTTAATTTTGACTAGACTGTCCCTTTAGTTCTTAGAACTGCCTTAACATGAAGAACAAAAACAAGATATTGATGCTCACCACAAAGAGCAGGCACATAAGAAACTCTTCTAGCAGAAGAAATAGCCAAAATAAACAAAAAATGCATGCATAGGTTAAAAAGGAGGAACCTGCAAAAAATCTGAAAACCAAATAACATTACAAGCCATCAAGTTTAGAAATGTTAAATCCTGATGAAAACACAGACCTTGAGACAGAAAGTTGTGATATCTGGGGGGGGGGGTTTCTTTTTTTAAAACGAGAAGCCATCAGATCCACTTCTGGAAGATCCCATAGGTCTACAATCTGACTGAAGAATTCCAGATGAAGAAATCATTCCTATGGGAGAAGGGAATAATGACTGATAAAATCTGCTTCCCAATTGAAAACCCTTAGAATATGAACTGCAGAAAGTATACAGAAAGTGCTTTCTGCCCAAGTCAGAATATGGGAAATCTCCCTCATCGTCAGGGTACTGCAAGATGTAAGTGAACTGATGTAAGTCACTGCTGTAACAATGTATGACTGGAAACACAAGTCTCTCTTTTTAGCAGAGGCCAAAACTAAAGTACCCGGAAAATGCATGGAGTTCCAGAACATTATAGGCAACTTCGCCTCCCGAAGCAACCAAGCTCTTTATGCTCTCTGGGACCCCCAGACTGCATTCCAAACTGAAAGACTAGCATTTGTCTAGATCACTGTCCAATTTGGGCGAACAAGGGATGCCACCAGAACAATGGATCGGTGATCGATCCACCAGGAAAAGGATTGTCTTGTTTTGGCATCCAAAAGAATCTTTTGAACCATATAAGTGCAATCACTGCACCACTGATGAAGCATACAAAGCTGCAGAGGCCTCATGTGAAATCAAACAAAAAGGAATAGCATCTGAAGCTGCTATCATCATACCTAAAACTTCAATATATTTAATACAAAGAGCTGCAGAATGCAAATTACTGACTGAATATTTACACAAGACGAGAGTAACTTCTTCCTTCTCTATTCTGTCAAAAGACACGGTCATGGAGACTGAGTTGATAATAGACCCTAATAATCCTGGATTTAGGGGACAGAAAACCTCTTTGAAGCTTTACTTTTCAACCATACTCTTGAGGAAACAACAAAAGTATGTTGGTATGAGATACTGCTAAACAAAAAGATTGAGCCTGTACCAAGATATCGTCCAGGGAAGGAACCACCAGCACCCCCTTAAAAGAAGGTGTTGGAAGCACCTTCATGCAGACTTAGTAGGCTGGCTTTTTGAAATGTTTAGAACTATTCTAATAAGGGTTTGACTTCCAGGAAAAAAACTGCTTCTGTAAAGGGATGGAGGACTTCTGGTCCTTAGATTGACGAAAGGAACGAAAACGGTTAGAAGCCCTAGATTTACCCTTAGACTTCTTATCCTGTGAGAGAAAGTCTCCTCTCCGCCAAGTCACTGTAGAAATACTGTAATCCAGACCAGATCCAAACAACACCTTTAAAAGGAAGAGGCAGAAGTCAGCCGACCATGATTTCAACCACAAGGCTCTCCTAGGCAAAACTGCCAGTGCCAGTATTCTAAGCATTGATCTAAATAATATCAACAATAGCATCACAAATTTAAAGTATTGCTCTTCATAGTTTCAATTGATTAGAAAACATTCACTATCAGAATCCTCAGATTTGCTCAAATAAACCCTCATACCAAAGGCTAGAGGCTGCTGCAACACAATCTATGGCCATTGCTGACCTAAAAAGAAAACCTGCTTGCACAAAAGCATTTCTATGAGAAAAAAAAAGACTAAATTTCCTATCCATGTGGTCTCTAAAAAAAGGTACTACCCTCCAAAGGCATAGAAGTATGTTTAGCCAAAGTATCTACTTTAGGAATAGTTTTCCAGAGCTCTAAAATTAGATGCAGGTCAATAAAACATCCTTTTAAATCCGTAGGCAGAATAAAAAGGGTTACCAGTCTTAGACTACTCTTTAGAAAATATCTCAGAGATAGCATAAGGAATTGGAAATAAATCAGGTGACTTAACAGAGGATTTAAAAATTAAAACCTGCTGTTTAACTGACTTACCTCAGGGACCTTAGAATCCTGAATCCCTATGGTACTTAATTTTCTTTGTTTTCTTTTATCTTTTATTGAAAGGCAAGGATGTAAGCTCAAAAGTGTGCACATGTCTGCAGCACTATATGGCAGCAGTTTTGCAAAAATGCTATACATTAGCAGGAGCACTAGATGGCAGCAGCACTATTTCCTGTCATGTAGTGCTTCAGGCACTTGCACACTACCTACCTAGGTATCTCTTCAACAAAGAATATCATGAGAAGGAAGCAAATTTGATAATAGAAGTAAATTGGAAACTTTTTTTAAATTGTATTCTCTATCAGCATAATGAAATAAATATTTTGGGTTTAATGTCCCTTTAACACTTCTCTTTAAAATAGAACAAAGGTGTTCAAGCTTAAACAAAACAAAAAAAAAGAAGAGGTAAATTCTCTTGATCATCTGAAAACACTTCACCCTCAAAGGATATATCAGAAGCACCAAGGTCTGGAGCTAGTAAAGGGATTATCAGAAATCACAATTTTACGCTTACTTGGAGGGGGAATGGCCACCAGCATCTCAGATATAGTAGAGCTTACATAACCTTTACATTCTGGAGCAAAATCTGTGTAAAACAGAGAGAGAGAGAGAGAGAGAGAAACAACACTCTTGGAGGCAAGAGCAGCATTTTGACCGACTAGAAAACATTAGATCAGTGTTTCTCAACCGCGGTCCTCAAGTACCCTCAACAGGCCATGTTTTTATTATAGCTGAACCACTGCACAGGTGAAGTAACCAGCTGATCAGTAACACCATGGTTACTAACCTGCTCTCACCCATCAGCAGATTATTTAATCTGTGCACTGGTTTAGCTTTAATGAAAAACCTGGCCTGTTGGGGGTACTTAAACACCGCAGTTGAGAAACAATGCATTAGATGATCCATACAGGATTTGCAAAGCTGAGCAGGGGGGATTACATCAACCAGCTTGCAAAGAATAAACTTTATATCAGTAGGAAAGTGTTCCGAGGATCTAGCTTCTGGGGTACTAATAATAACAGAAGAGGGGACAACCAGATGAGTGCTAACCTGAAGACAGGCTGAACCCTCAGACGCACAAAGGAGACTAAGCACGCAAAAACGAAGCACGCTAAAAAAAACCTGCCATGCAAATGTCAAATAACACAACTACTGATTAGCGAACGACGAGCATAAAGAATGTAAGTATGAAGAAAAAAAAACAACGCACAAAAAAGCCGACATGCGCTAGGTAAAGGATAAGCGCTAAAGAAAAAGCTGATACTTGCTACAATAAATACTTAATGCACCTCAAGGTCTACAATACGGTGAAATAAGGTATTTATATGCCCACCTAAAAATGCCTGACATAATGGTCCCCGGGCTATGATATAGCCAAGAGTGAGTAGCTACTAACAGTCTATAGTCTAAACAGTTGCCAACAAAACAACCCCCACACTTACCTGAAAAGCACCCATACTACTAGATTTACAATAGCAGCAGTAACTGCTTCCAGTAGATAGTCTATCCAGTGTTGTACACGTGAAAGCTGAAGATCTAAATATATAGAGTATAACGTTAGAACAACAGGAGGAGGCTAAAGACATAGGGTGTTCTTGTGCCACTACCCATACTACAAAGGCATCCCTCTGTCCAAAAGTTAGCTCTCTGAGGGGAAAACTGGGACTCAAATCAGTCTGAGCACCCTTCTTATAAACACCTGGAACACCTCTCTTCTTCACCTTCCTCCTGCGAAGGAAAAGACAAGACTAGTTTTGAGTAAGGTGGGAGGGGTTTTAAGGGCTTTGGGAATTTTGGGATCTTTAGAGTAATGGATAGTGGACCCTTACCACCTTTATAAATTAAATTTTGGGTTCCATCACTTTAAAACTTCTTAGCTTTTGAACATTTAAAAGAGAATATAAAATCTGACATTTTTAACTTTTTCCCTACAAAGCTCCTGCTTTTTGGACTTGTAAAATAAAAAATGTATGTTCTTGGGTATAATATTTTCTATACAATGTACTGTAAACTGGTAGTCAGAAACCATTAAATAGCCTTGCGTTTAAAAGGAAACTAAACCCAATTTTTTTTTCATGGTTCAGATAGAGCAGACAATTTTGAGCAACTTTCTAATTTACTCCTATTATCAATGTTCTTCATTCTCTTTGTATCTTTATTTGAAAAGAAAGAATCTATGCTTAGGACCCGGCCCTTTTTTGGTTCAGCACCTGGGTAGCGCTTGCTGATTGGTGGCTAAATGTATCAGGAAGTGCTATCCAGGTGCTGAACCAAAAATGGGCGGGCTCCTAACCTTACATTTCTGCTTTTTCAAATAAAAATAGCAAGAGAACGAATAAAAATTGATAATAGGAGTAAATTAGCTAGTTGCTTAAAATTGCATGCTCTATCTGAATCATGGGTTTAGTGTCCCTTTAACATAACAGCAGTTTTCCTTTTTCAAAACAATGTTGCGCAGCAAAAGAAGAACAAGCTTATGTATGCTGAAACTTATACACATCATATTATACACACACAAGTTTCAATATGTTACGGAGTATTATGCATTTGTTGATTATGCAGTTCTACTGTATTTAATTGTCATTTAATAAAACAGCAATAAGAACCATGTAAAATGGCAAAGATGTATTTTAAAACAAAAAGTGTAAGGCATTATGAAGAGTATTTGCATACCCTTACCCAGAAACCCCTGCTTTTGATGAAATATGGATGTATGCAGACTAACTAGGAACAAAAACCATAGGATCTATGCATCCCTCGATATGTTGAGACTATTTTAAGAAGTTTTTATTTCTTAACAGTATTTAGTAGAAGTTTATTACCTCCTGCACCTCTTCTGGGTTCTTTCTTGAAACAATCTGGAAAAAAAAAATATAAAATTACTTAAACAATTTAGTTTCTCGAAGACATTAAGAAAAACTAAATATAACTTATTGTCTAATCATAAGAAAGAACAAGATGCACAGAATACACTACATGCAAGGCAAAGATGATAACCCTGTATTTATTATAGGGCAGTGGTGCCAGTTTTTGTGTGCTGCCCTAGACACAGCCCCCAACCACTTTAGCTCATGCTTGCCTCATATGTAGTGTAGGGATGAGTGGAGGAGTCATGCACCCAGACAAGCTAACTGAAGATCAATCATTTGTGATAAAAACTTTAAAATAAAACACCTAGAAGTGAGAAGGCATATCATAAAACAACAAAAATAAAAAGAGAGAAGCGCTCGACCTGGAAACGAACAATAGCATAATAGCTTGTTCTATGGCTAGTTACCACCCAAGAAGCAGCCTCTTTTTGCTCAACATGTGCCTTTCACAGAGAAAAACTTTCCTGAAGCATATCAGTCTGATCCTGACTTCACAGTACAGTCCAGCCCCGAAATACCAGGCAATTCTTCTCTGAACGAGAGAAACAGCAAAACCCCAGACGTACGTTTCGGCCTATTGTGGGCCTCATCAGTGAGGTGCAGCCATATCCCTCTAGGCACACTGAGCAACGGGTCCACGTCTGGATTCCCGCATCACACTTAGGGAGACTTCCCAAAATGTCATAATTTGCATAAATAAAAAGAGAGAAGCGCTCAACCTGGAAACGAACAATAGCATAATAGCTTGTTCTATGGCTAGTTACCACCCAAGAAGCAGCCTCTTTTTGCTCACGTACGGGGTTTTGCTGTTTCTCTCATTCAGAGAGGGATTGCCTGGTATTTCGGAGCTGGACTGTACTGTGAAGTCAGGATCAGACTGATATGCTTCAGGAAAGTTTTTCTCTGTGAAAGGCACATGTTGAGCAAAAAGAGGCTGCTTCTTGGGTGGTAACTAGCCATAGAACAAGCTATTATGCTATTGTTCGTTTCCAGGTTGAGCGCTTCTCTCTTTTTATTTATGCAAATTATGACATTTTGGGAAGTCACCCTAAGTGTGATGCGGGAATCCAGACGTGGACCCGTTGCTCAGTGTGCCTAGAGGGATATGAGAGGGAAAGGGATTGCCTGGTATTTCGGGGCTGGACTGTACTGTGAAGTCAGGATCAGACTGATATGCTTCAGGAAAGTTTTTCTCTGTGAAAGGCACATGTTGAACAAAAAGAGGCTGCTTCTTGGGTGGTAACTAGCCATAGAACAAGCTATTATGCTATTGTTCGTTTCCAGGTTGAGCGCTTCTCTCTTTTTATTTATATCATAAAACAACCCCTAGAAATGTACTACTTGCTGATCTAGGCCACAATGCACCTTTTGGCAGCGTGAACACCTCTTGCTTATGATTGGCAGGTTACAAATGTTGCTCTAGGCAGAGTGGGACAAACACAATTTTAGACAAAAGCAAGAGGCGTTCGATGTCCTTTAATCCAAGATCTGTGTGAGAGGTACACGTACTCTGCTTGCTTTCAATCAGCTTTATCGGTATAAAAAAAGTGCTTATAGATTAATTTATGCACTAGCAATCACAATATCATTCCTGATTGTAGAACAACATAGCATTAATGAAGACTAAAACAGCAATTGCCAGTTATTTGTGGGCAGGACGGTTGCATTAGCATGTTATGGAGGTGGCTGAGGCGTGTCATGGGTGGGACAGGGCTTGTCCAGGGCACTCCCTGAAATCCAGTACAGCAGGCCAGGTCCAACAGGATCCAGGATGGTTAGGAAGTCTGATAAGAACAGTACGATGTCACACAGCAGTAATCTCTGCCTACCAATACGTTTAGCGTATTCTTGCGATGTTAGGTAGAGTTGTTGTGGCCAGTGTATACCTCAAAGAACTGGTTCTAAAACTGTCATGCTTTGAGACACTTTTGGGGTACTTTTGAAATTCATTCAACACCATTGATGTTTTTTTTATGCACCCAGTGACTGCATTAATGAAATGTAGTGACTTAAAATGTACTATGGTACATAAATAAATGTGTGTCAAGGTCATATATATATATAATAAAAAAAAAAAAAATCAAGGATGTCACATGATGTAAAAGAAGTATGATTACTCACTAAAAACATTTTAATATTAAGAGTTTATGTCCCAAAATATACCACTATATACCACTAGAGATAAGGGACATTTTGCTTTAAGTTGTAATCCTACATAGCCCCCCTGGCAGTGCCAACATCCTGGTTGAGACTAACTACTATAGTACCTAATACCAAGCAATCTCTACACAACTAAGATAAACAGAAGTTGGAGAGTAAGTAATAGTGTGGCTGTGTGCGCTCCATCAACCACTTCAAGCTGGAAAAAGGGAGCAAGGTTTGGTGTTTGAGGGAGGTATAGTGGTGCTGTAAACTGGAGGGCATGTCCTATAGTAATTAAGTGTGAGTGAATGAATATATATATATATATATATATATATATATATATATATATATATATATATATATATATATATATATATATATATATATAGAAAACAAGAGAATGCACTCTCAGGACTTTTTGCAAAAGAAACCAATTTAATGGAACGTTTTCGGGGTTCACAACCCCTTCATCAGCATGATGTGAACCCCGAAAACGTTCCATTAAATTGGTTTCTTTTGCAAAAAGTCCTGAGAGTGCATTCTCTTGTTTTCTATTTTACAATATATCATTGCACCCAGACGTGTTGACCATTGGTGGGCTGAACTGGAAATCGTTATATATATATATATATATATATATAATTCTGTAGTTCCAAGCACTCACTGTATTTCTTCTAAATGCCTGGGTGCTCTCTATGATATAATATACAAAATGTCCCATTTCTCTCATTCAGAGAGGGATTGTCTGGTATTTCGGGGCTAGACTATACTGTTAAGTCAGGATCAGACTGATATGCTACAGGACTTCATCTCTGTGAAAGGCACATGCTAAGCAAAAAGAGGCTGTTCCTAGGATGGTAACTAGCCATAGAACAAGCTATTATGCTATTGTTTGTTTCCAGGTTGAGCACTTCTCTCTTTTTGTACATATATTGTAAATATGGTTATATCCAAAGAAGCAAAAAAAAAGTTGGTCTAATATAAAAAGTTCAGCACTAAAGTGAATAGTGCTGGATGATGCACTATAAATCTTATGTACATATAATAGACAGAACAAATTGTTGGACTTTAAAGAGAAATTCTAGTCTAAAACTATTTTTTATTTCAAAAGAACATTTTATTTTAAAATTAAGTTCATCATTTCTTTTACTATATGTTTAACTCCTCCAGTGGCCTTAATACGAAGTCAAACTTATTCCACTCCATATGAAGAAACAGATTGTGAGCCCTCCAGGAGGCATTTGTGCATATGTTACACTAGCCATATCTTTATATGTGGAGATTAATGTGAGTGTTCTAGGAGTAATTAACCTTTTTGAAGCATTTAAAGGGACATAAAAGTCAAAATGAAACCTTTATAATTCAGACCAGGTATGCAATTTTAAAAGAGACTTTTCCGTTTACTTGTATTATGAAATGTAATTTGTTCTCTTGGTATCCTTTTGTTGAAAAGGAGACCTAGGGCCTGATGATATAAATTGCCGCTAGTGCCATTCGGTTCTTTTCAGCGCTGGATTTATTCTTCTGAAAGATCACACACACAAGTATAAATCCGGCTCCAAAAAGTGCCGGACGGTATGAGCGGCCGCCTACTTCTGAATTCGGATCCTCACAAAGAATCTGAATGCACATTTCTAATAAAAAACCTCTTCGCTTTGCATTTTCTATTTGAATGCATTTAGATTCTATATACATTAGTTTATTTATGATTGTGATTTTACAAATTATAGTGCAGACTTTACCGGGGCTGAACTCACTAAATTCTATAAGAAAAAGAGCGGAACCTGGAAGTCCAAGTAAGATGAGAGATGCCTTCCATAGAAAGTAATGAAGCTATATAGAATACAAAATTTTACAGGTAAAAGTGAAGTTAACAGCTGAGCACCTGGGACTGATATAAAGTCTCAGTTTGCAGCAAATACTAAATAAACTGAAATAGTTTCACTACAATTTAACTTGCCTTTTCCTCTAGTTTAGTACATAAATTACTTTTCTGTCAGTTAAATAAATGTATTGTTAAATTTCAGCAAACTTACCCTGCATACAGCTGGTAAGAAAATTCAGTGAGACCAGCTTTTGTAAAATGCTTACAGCATTTCATGAGAATTGTGAGAGAGTTTCAAACATAACCTGGAAACTCCTTGTTCCTCCCACTTTCTGAAGCAGTGCAAGTTTTAGTTTACAATGGAGTAAATGCAATGTTATTTGTAAAAGATACACAGAAATATACAAAGTATGTTTCTAATTTGTTAAAGTTAACACAGAAACGTTCACATGACAATCAAAACCTGTACAGTGTCACGGAACTATTTATTATTATTATCAGGTATTCGTAGAGCGCCAACAGATTCCACAGCGCTGTAAACATAGTCAGTATACAGGATAGCTTTTGTAGGGATCAAGTGGGTAGAGGGCCCTGCCGAGAGTTTCACTGTTGTAATCGGCTCTTATGAAGGTGATCTGCAAACAGCTGGGCTCAAGGGCTTACATTCTAAGGGGTTAAAGGGGAAAGCAATGGAGTTAGGAAAGGTTAGTGTTGGTTGTATGCATCCCTGAATAGTAGAGTTTTTAGGGAGTGCTTGAAGCTGTCAAAACTAGGGGAGAGTCTTATGGAGCGAGGCAGGGAGTTCCACAAGATGGGGGCCAGTCTGAAGAAGTCCTGTAAACGGGAGTGTGAGGAAGTAACGAGAGGAGAAGAGGAGGAGATCCTGAGCTGATCGAAGGGGACTGGAGGGAGAGTATCTGGAGACAAGTTCTGAAATGTAGGGGGGAGCAGTGCAGTTGAGAGCTTTGTATGACAGAGTGAAGTAGGGCTGCAACAACTAATTGGTAAGATTGATCAGAGGCATTCATAATGGATTGTAAAGGAGCTATGCGGCAGCTAGGTAGACCAGAGAGGACGGAGTTGCAGTAGTCGAGGCGGGAAAGGATGAGAGAGTTGATTAAAATCTTAGTTGTATCTTGTATAAGGAAATGTCTAATTTTAGAGTTGTTTTTAAGGTGGAAGCGGCAGACTTTAGCCAAGGACTGAATGTGAGGAGTGAAGGAAAGATCTGAGTCAAGTGTGACTACAAGACATCGGGCATGCGGGCGGGGTAATGATGGAATTATCAACAGTTATAGAAATTTTGGGGGTGGAGGCATTGGAAGAAGGGGGAAAGATAAGGAGTTCAGTTTTGGAGAGATTTAGCTTAAGGTAGTGAGAGGACATCCAAGATGAGATGTGAGAAAGAGGGTGACACAGGTTAGTAAGGAAGGAGGTAGGTCTGGTGCAGAGAGGTAGATTTTGGGTGTCATCGGCATACAAATGATATTGAAACCCATGGGACTTTATTAAGGAACCTAATGATGACGTGTAGATTGAAAAGAGAAGCGGACCGAGGACAGAGCCTTGAGGTACCCCAACAGAAAGTAGTAACAGGGCAGAGGATGCTCCGGAGAAGGCTACACTAAATGTACGGTTAGTCAGATAGGAAGAGAACCACGAGAGAGCTGTGTCGCAGATGCCAAAGGATTGGAAGGTTTGGAGCAGAAGAGGGTGGTCAACAGTGTCAAAGGCTGCAGACAGATCAAGGAGGATAAGAAGAGAGAAGTGGCCTTTGGATTTTGCTGTAAGTAGGTCGTTGGTAACCTTGACAATAGCTGTCCCTGTAGAGTGATGGGCACGAAATCCAGATTGCAGTGGGTCAAGAGAAGAGTTTAGTGTAAGGAAATGGGATAGACGAGCGTAAACTAGCTTTTCGAGGACCTTTGAGGCAAGAGGGTAGGGAAATAGGGTGGTAGTTGGATGGGGAGGTTGGATCGAGGGAAGGTTTTTTAAGGATAGGTGTGACCAGTGCATGTTTTAGAGATGAAGGAAATATACCAGTGCTGAGGGAGAGGTTGAAAATGTGTGTGAGTATGGGGGTGAGGGTAGAAGAGAGGGAGGGGAGTAGCTGTGAGGGGATGGGTTCGAGGGGACAGGTAGTGAGGTGGGAGGACAGTATAAGGGCAGAAACTTCATCCTCATTGAAACTTCATCCACGGAATGAAATGTAGTGTAGCCAAAAGCCTTCCTAACGTTTTTTAGGGTTAGAGGACAGTGTAATGATAACAATGTGTGTCAATAAATTTAAATTAAATGTTTGCTGGTTTACAAGACTTCAGATTATTTGTTTGAAATAGTTTGAAATAGGATGTCTGAAATTCTCTTCTTCAAAATAAAGGATTTCATATTAACTTTAACATTGTGTAAAACATCTTATTTCTTATTGAGAATACAACAACCCAGAGATATTGTATACACCCAAAACCATCTCTCCCTTTACTTGTGTCCGCAACAGGTCACATGGCTGAAAATATGACATACTTACCCTGGCAGTGACTTTGTAGATGGTGAATCCTTTCTGGTGCCGTCTAGGATCAGTGACTGTGTAAAACCGGGCAAGGTCCCCTTTGTCTCTTTGGGAGATCATATTGTTTGGCTAACCACAGAAAGAAATCTTCAGACCACTATCTCCTGTGGAATCTGCCATTTAAACTGCACGTACAAAACGTTTTTCGCAGCCTTTATTACAATTAAATGAAGTCTGGTCCTGACAGACACAGGATTGCAGCAGTCTGCCCAGTCACACAGTGATCAGCACCAGCAGTCAGCCATAACACAGATTCATAAACAAACTACCCTATCACAAATATCTTTTGTACTACTACACTGATCTGCAAGAATAGTCTACTCTATCACAAACTCTATAGCATACTACACTGATTTGCTGGTGTTTATATTGTAACAGTGTAACATAACCTTATACCTTCTCATACACCCTGTTACACAACGTAAAAACAATGCCACGAGCAGACCTGAAGCAATAACAAACGTATATACAATAATTTTCCCTACATCCCTTCTCTATGACAGCCTGAGCTGCAGACCCCAGGCCTATCGACTGCCTTTAACGGAATAATACCCTGTTATGCACAGCCTGAGACTCAGTAGCAGCACAAATAGGTGCTTACTATAAACACCTCATTATGCATGTATTATAGCATGTTTTAAATGACAGACAGAAGCAACAAACAGAAGCATCCCATTCACACTAAAGCAGTTACTCTGCCACATAACAACATAAGTGACAGTCAGCATGACACGATCGGTCCTCTCATTGACATTTATAAAAAAAAAAAAACACACAAACACAACGATCACTGGCTTCCACCGCTCCTCTAACACAATTACTTCCGGGTCAAAACCGGCACCATAGAGATGATCCTGGCCAGTACGTCACACTGACCGAAACATTCTGTCCTCTTATTGGTGGAGGATAATATATTAAAGCATTTACAATTTTAAATTACTCTGGCTTATGTCTGACACTATTTATTACCGATTCATACAAACATAATTAAATTAATAACGCACACCATTTTGCCACTGAATTTAAAAGCTGCCCTTTAACATAATCGTCAGGCAGTAATAACTGCCCAATCAGCATACAAGCCTGATCGGCCAATCAAAAAATAGTCTATACTGTCCAATCGCAGCAGACGCATTCGCAACGCTGCCGTCGCATTATGGTGTTGCATTAATATGTACCCAGAATGCATTGCTGGGAATGGAACGTGATGTTATTAAACGGTTGAGCTACCGGTGACAGTGTGTGAGGTGTAGGTAAGCGACCCTGGCTTTACTAGTAGGGATGTCTGGATAGTTAGGGCCGGGGAGCACGGTCATCAAGGTTGATTTGTATTTACTTGTCTTAACCTATCCTCCTGTACGGTGCTATATAAGGCTTAGCCCCTCCGTAATGAATTTATCTTGAACAGACAGACTTAGCAATGTTAACAAGTGTTGCTTAGTGTAATACTGTTTAGTACAACACGCTCTCATTATCCACAAATAAATCACAATAAATGTGCCCTTATTTAGGATTATGTACAAGAACTACATTATATAAATGCCATTATTGCTTACAAAAACGATTTACTTTCACTGAAATTATATAAATATTTAACCACACCATGTAACCTGATTAAACAACTGCGCATACCTGAAATAACTGCCAGAAGTAACAAACTCTCTTTCTGCCCCTTGAACAAAAAAGGTCACAGTGCATTGACATACAAATAACAAACACAATTAAGCAAAGCAAACAAAAGTAAAAACTAGAAAATAACAGAACCTAATACCGTACCAGCATATTCTCTGCTCCTGTGAGATTGGAAGAAAATAGTGATACTCACATGTTAAAAAAAATAAATAATTCCTGGCTGAATTTATAAGATACATTATTTTATTTCGGCATATATAGTAACCATACACATAATAAATCACCTTGTGAAACTATGAAGATTATTTTGATACCAAATATGACATCTTTCATAAAAAAAGTTGTCAAGACATATGTTAAGACAATCCTTTAACCCTTTGGCTGCTAATTTCCCACCTGGGTGCTAATATTTTTTTTTTTTATTATTATTATTGTTTTTTAAATTTTTGAAAACATTTTTTTTTTTTTTTTTTTTTTTTTTACTTTTACTGACCCCCAAGACGTACACTGTTGGAAAGGTTAGGCGATTACCTTTCCAACAATGGGTCTTGGCGGGCTGTAGCTTCTTAGATGCCTGAGATACAGGCTTCTAAGCAGCATGCACCCTCCTCCTATACTTAACATTAAGTATAAATAAAGTTGCGCGGTGACGTCATCACGTAATTGCGCGTGACATCACCGCAGATCACGTGAAGCCCCGGCGATGCCTGTCACTCTACAGGCATGATCGCCGGGGTAGGAGCAGTAAGGAGCCCACAGATCTCCCTCAAGGTGGGAGAGTGCTCATTAGCACCAGAGTGAGAAACTCTGTGACGGCTCAGAGCCGTCATTAGCACTCAAAGGGTTAATATAATGCAGGGGCGTATTATGGCCTAGGCCAACAAGGTCGGTGCCTAGGGCAGCTGATTTGGGAGGGGCAGCACATCTTCCATATGCTCTCTTTACAGAGAAGACAAGGCACGTGCACTGATTAAGATTGCTCTTCACAGGCAGTGCTCCATTAAACCGTTGCTTCATTTAGAGCTGCTGGCGTTTTTGCAGCGGAAGCGTTCTTGGTGAGAAACTTGCCCTGGGATATGCTTACAAGGTGAGGCTGGAGGAGAAGACCTTGTGCCGATATGCTGCCTCCCCTTGTCTGCTGTGGGGGGCCTGCGAGCGCAGTGCTTATTGCAGTTCTTAGTAACTAACAGACTGGATGCGTCTGTGCACTGTTAGATCAGCTTGTGATGTCTAATCATAAACTCTTAGAGCTAATGTACACCTAAAAAGTTTCATTTCTTGAATGATGGTGTGATTGTTTCAAAGTGTATTCTTCTTTCCTTTCCTTCCCTTCCTCTCTCCCTTCTTTCCCTTTCTCCCTCCCTCAACTCCCTACCTTCTTTCTTTCCCTCCCTTTTTCTCTCAACTCCATCCCTTGCTCCCTTCTTTCACTCCTTTCTTTCCGTCCCTTCTTCCCCTACCCCTTTTCTCCTCTCCCTCCCCACTTTTCTCTCTCCCACCCTTCCTTCTTTACTTTCCCTCCCTTCCTTCTTTCCTTTCCCTGCCTTTTCTCCCTTCCCCTTCTTTTCTCTCATGGAGAAAATGGAATAATATGCAAGTGTTTTGCTAACCCATTTTCTTTTGAATTATGAAAAAGAACATTTTACACACTGACCCAAAAAAATATTATGGGGAAAAAAAGGACTAAAACCTTAGGGGGGCAGCAGAATGTTGAGTGCCTAGGGCAGCACAAAACCTAAATACGCCACTGATATAATGCAGAGGTACCTTTAATTGACTCCAGTGCTGTTTTCTGTCACATTGTGTTGATAGCTTGGCCCATAAAAATCACTGTAGTGTGAAGACTGAATTGCACCTTGTATGTATGGTAGTACCAGATGAAGGTAATACAAGTTTGACCGTTTTAGACAGGGTTCTTCTGATCTGTGTTAAAAGGTTGTAAACAGTAAACATGGAAATTCAGGACACACAAAAGAAGAAAAATTAACCCATGACATTCTGAAATTATGAGGTTTCATGTCAATATATATTTTTAAATGCAATAACATATGCATTTCATTAGGTTTTCTGTATTAGGACTTGACATATCCTTAAAGTTTCGACTGAGTTTTTGCTCCAACTTTTATTGAGACATGTCATTTTTGCATTACCGACTATATGGGCTAGATTACGGGTAGAGCGGTTATTACCAATCCTGTGCTAGAAGTAATGCTTTTAAACGCGTCAGGTAGCGTTCGTATTTCAAGTTGAAAAGATTTTTGCTCCCGCGCTAACCCAACCTGTGCAAAACTCCGAACTTCGAATATCATGACCCTTTTAGACTTCAATGGAGCAAGAAAAGTGGGTGGGGGAAAAAACACCCTTCTTGCACGCTAACACGACATGAAAATATTACTTTTTCACAATCCAATGTTCTTTACATATGAGAATATATTCTATTTATTCATAAGTAGAGAGAGAGATTACAATATTCCCCTATGTAAATAACATGGAATGTGAAATCTTTACAGTGAATACATACTTAAACTTTATTAAATATCAATATTGGATAAATATGCTTTTACATGTTTCCATCTACTTGACTGCAAAGGGCTCCAATGTATATGTGTGTTGTTTTTTTTTTTGTGTACAGTATATAAAAGGTGTGTGTGTGTAAAATATATATAATTTAATTTATATATATATATATATATATATATATATATATATATATATATATATATATATATATATATATATATATATATATATATATATAATTTTTTTTTATTATTATCGCCTAATTTTATTAATGATGATTTTCTTCTTCAGGGAGACGCATGTTACAGCGGCACCTGCAAAACCTGGGCAGAAGCTGGGTTGCCCACGCAGAGCACCAAGAGTCTTTGTACATGAATAAACACATCTTCAGGTACCCATGGTTCTCAGGACCTTACAACTGGGCTGCATACCCTCCTCAGTTAAACTGGATATCGCACACTTTATTTGGACCTAGTAATACTCCTTTCCAGAGGCCCCCCAGCCTTCCTGGGCAAGCAACTCAGGCTGCTTGGTTTCACTTTTCTAATTTTAATATGGCTTCTAATGGAGATGAACCAGCTCCCAAGCGTGTGAAATCTTCTTCTACAGAAGACCGATCAGGAAGAAAGCCATCTCCTAACAGTTCATACAGTCAAACTAAGGATTTCACAGTACCCACACTTTATGACAGTCAGGTTTCCTTTCCTCCAACCTATCCAGTAACCAGCACATATTTTGATGGTGAGTACAATGTTTGATTTTTTTTTCAGCTTTTCTTTGTTTTGCCTCTTGCAAACTGTTTATTTTACCCCTGATAAGAGGTTAAACACATAGCTGAAGTCCTGAGTTGAAGTTGCGCGAACACACCTTGCAGTTGCTGAGCGGGACCTGGATGATGACTGATAGCTACATGTGTTTGCCACTCCAGATTGGCTCATTGGCTATGCCCAGCTCAGGAACAGCTGTATGTTGTTGCTCCTGAACATGACTTTAGATATGTTTCACCTCCTGCAGAGTTAGCAAGGGAAACTAGTGCAAAATATATGCCCAATATGCACATTGCGCCTTGGTTTCTGAACACTGAAGCTAATGCCAAGTGTCATACAAGCCACCATGCTGCTGCAATTGGTGTCGTCGCTACTGCTTTTTTCTCTAGGACATTACTGGGACAAAAACATTGTGGCGCCAAAGGACATTTTTGGTGAAACAGCATGGAAGTGCAGAATCCTCTTCCAAGGTTGCCACAGTGTCGGCATGCCTGGGGATATGCAGAGCATTAAAGTGAATGTAAAGTTTCATCAAGTAGTGCCTGGGTTTTAAAAATACTATTAAAAACAGGGGCACTTTCATTGATGAAACTTTATATTGCACCATATTTGTAGAAATACTTGCTTCTTCATCTTGAAAGCCGCTCCAGCGCTTCGCCAGCCTGTCGCAAGCCACTTCCTACGTCAGCAATGACGATTCCGGCATTCCTCCAATCACGGCTTCCCCCCCCCCCCCGGGGGAAGCATTGCCTAAAGCAACGCCATGATTGGAGGAAGGCCGGAATCGTCATTGCTGACGTAGGAAGAGGCTTGTGACAGACTGGCGAAGCGCTGGAGCAGCTTTCAAGACGAAGAGGTAAGTATTTCTACAAATATGGTGCAATGTAAAGTTTCATCAATGAAAGTGCCCATGTTTTTAATAGTATTTTTAAAAACCGGGCACTACTTGATGAAACTTTACATTCACTTTAAGGCCAGGCACAGATTGTCAGAGAGGTAGAGAATATCCTTACACACCAAAAATAATGTACAGGCCACTACTGAGAGGAGGACACCTTAGACAAAAGATGAGGCAGAGACTGATTTTCAGATGAAACTGAGGAGCCTTCCTCCCCTTTAACACCCATCTGTGCGGCTTAACCCCTTAATGACAACTGACGTACCGGGTACGTCATGCATTAACAAGCAGTTAATGACAATGGACGTACCTGGTACGTCAGTTGTCAAACAGAGTTCTGGAAGCGATCACAAATGCTTCCAGCAGCTCTGAGGGTATTGCAGTGATGCCTCGATATGGAGGCATCCTGCAATACCACTTTACAAGCCTCCGATGCAGAGAGAGCCACTCTGTGGCCCTCTCTGCACCGGTAGCGATAGTGCCAGTGTCCGCCGGGTGCACGATGCGCGTGCGCGGTGCGCGTGAGCGTGCATGTGCAAGGGGGGGGCACGGCACGTGCACCCATTAGCCACACTGACACCAATGAATGAGGGCAGAAAGGGGAAAAAAAGGGATTTTTAAAAAAAAAATATATATATAAAAGGATCTGAGAGGGGGTGGGGGTGGGGGTATTGTGGGGGGCTGCTACACTACAGAAATAGTTTTTTAAATAAAAAATAAAATAAAAATACTTTTTGGGGGGGTTTTGGGGCCAAACTGGGTACTGGCAGACAGCTGCCAGTAACCAAGATGGCGGTAATTAGGTAGGGGAGAGGGTTAGAGAGCTGGAGGGGGGATCAGGGAGGTTGGGGCTAAGGCATATTATTTTTATTTAAAAAAAAAAAAAAACCTCTTTTATTTAGTACTGGCAGACTTTCTGCCAGTACTTAAGATGGCGGGAACAATTGTGGGGTGGGGGAGGGAAGAGAGCTGTTTGGGAGGGATCAGGGGGTGGGATGTGTCAGGTGGGAGGCTGATCTCTAAAATTAACCCTGCAAGCTCCCTACAAGCTACCTAATTTAACCCCTTCACTGCTGGGCATAATTAACGTGTGGTGCGCAGCAGCATTTAGCGGCCTTCTAATTACCAAAAAGCAACGCCAAAGCCATATAAGTCTGCTATTTCTGAACAAAGGGGATCCCAGAGAAGCTTTTACAACAATTTCTGCCATAATTACACAAGCTGTTTGTAAATAATTTCAGTGAGAAACCTAAAATTGTGAAAAATTTAACGTTTTTTTTTTTTTATTTGCCCGCATTTGGTGGTGAAATGGTGGCATAAAATATACCAAAATGGGCCTAGATCAATACTTGGGGTTGTCTACTACACTACACTAAAGCTAAAATTAACCCTACAAGCTCCCTACAAGCTCCCTAATTAACCCCTTCACTCCTGGGCATAAAACACATGTGGTGCGTAGCGGCATTTAGCGGCCTTCTAATTACCAAAAAGCAACCCCAAAGCCATATAAGTCTGCTATTTCTGAAAAAAGGGGATCCCAGAAAAGCATTTACAACCATTTGTGCCATAATTGCAGAAGCTGTTTGTAAATAATTTCAGTGGGAAACCTAAAGTTTGTGACAAATTTTGTGAAAAAGTGAACTTTTTTTTTTTTTTTTTTGATCGCATTTGGCGGTGAAATGGTGGCATGAAATATACCAAAATGGGCCTAGATCAATACTTTGGGTTGTCTTCTAAAAAAAAATATATACATGTCAAGGGATATTCAGGTATTCCTGACAGATATCAGGGTTCCAATGTAACTAGCGCTAATTGCTAAGTGCTACTTGTATTTATTGCCCCATAACTTGCAAAAAAAGCAAAGAACATGTAAACATTGGGTATTTCTAAACTCAGGACAAAATTTAGAAACTATTTAGCATGGGTGTTTTTTGGTGATTGTAGATGTGTAACAGATTTTGGGGGTCAAAGTTAGAAAAAGTGTGTTTTTTTCCATTTTTTCCTCATACTTTATTATTTTTTTTTTAGTAAATTAAATTATAAGACATGATGAAAATAATGGTATCTTTAGAAAGTCCATTTAATGGTGAGAAAAACGGTATATAATATGTGTGGGTACAGTAAACGAGTAAGAGGAAAATTACAGCTAAACTCAAACACTGCAGAAATGTAAAAATAGCCATTGTCATTAAGGGTAAGAAAATTGAAAAATGGTCCGGTCATTAAGGGGTTAAAGTACAACACCCCAAAACACAAAAAGTTGTCAAGCCGCAATATAGTAATTATAGTATAACGATTAACAAAGCCCAAGAACCATTCAACTACTTCATCATTTTACCTTTTTGCCCTCTGTGATTTGTCCACAAATTGACTACCAAAGTGAGTCACAAAAGAGTCAAGAAAAAAGAGATCTTCCTAATAATCTCCTAAAATATGCATAAAAATGCAGTGGGAATCCTCAGTGGCTCATTCCCCTAATTCAGAAGCACCACAACAATACGTCCTAAAACATAGGGAATTTACTTATAGGCAATTTATGTTGGTGTTTTTTACTTTACAGCTAATATTTTACTGTACATTTTTTTTTCTTTTCTAAGAGCTTTACACAATAAAATACTTAAATGTACAATATGCTATGTGTACTTAACGTATAATTATTTTCTTAACAGGTGGTGTAAATAGACGGTGGGAGGATTTCAGTCAATTTTATGCAGAGAGATGTGAAGGGGAAAAGAGACACTTACGGACAACCGAACACTTTGACTTTACGGTCATGTCCTATAACATTCTCTCACAAGACCTTCTGGAAGACAACTTTTATCTGTATAGCCACTGCAGGAGGCCACTGTTGTTCTGGAGCTATAGATTGCCAAATATTCTTAAAGAGCTGAAGGAGATGGGTGCTGATGTAAGTTGCATTACAGATTGGTTATCCTGTGTGAGGAGAAAAATATGTTCATTGTAATATAAAATCCATACTTAGCTGTGTAAACTGCATACTCAAACTTATTTCAATCAGTGTCCCTCTGCACCAATAGACCTATGTTAGTTTCAATTTAAAGGGATATCAAAGTTAAAGGGACATGAAACCCAATATAGACCCCAAATCTTAACGTTTTTAAAACAAATTGACATCCTTTTTACCGCAATTATTTTTTAATAGCCAAACTCCACCTACCATTTGCCTTATTTGTGGACTAAAGCCCAGATTGGCTACTCCATACAACAACACTAGCCACAGTCATAAAGTTAATATACAGTGCTTTGTATTGCAGGTGTTATCTGATAAAGCCAATTAGGGAGAAACATGTAGCAGAGTTTGCCTTGAGAAGTCAGCAGGGTTCATTTCAAGTTCTGAAAATTATAAATTGCTCAATTTTCAAAGCTAAATTATATGAAAAGGGGGCAAAATAATGAAAAAAATATTGTAAAGTTGTTTCATTTTCCATAACTAAACATTTATATATAAAAGTCTCAAGGTTTTTACTCTCCATTTTAAACTTTCATGATTCAGATATAGCATGCAATTAAACACTTTCCAATTTACGTCATTACATTATCAAATTTTCATTTTCTCAGTATCTTTTTATGAGAGCATTTCTAGATATTCTGTTGTGCGGTGTGCAATTGTCTTGCTGCAAACACTATTGTACTCAAGATGCATGCTCCTAACCGTGTTTAGATATGACTGTAGTTGTATTTGGTTATGTAGAGGACTGCTTGTGCTTGTATTTGTCTGATTTAGCACATTATAAAGACGTGTGATGCAACAGAGAGTAAATGTAAACTTGTATTTATTCCTTAACCCCTTTCTGCCTGGATTTATTTGTCTACATCAGAACAAAGTTCAGATGAAAACAAATCATCAAAAATTAAAATCACGAGATCACTTATGCGTTCGCGTGATTTCAATGATGGGATCAGGTCAGGGGGGAGTGCCTATGACGCTAGGCACAGCATCCACCCACGATCCCATTTAGAAAGCTACAGGATAGCCAAATGGCTAGGACGCTCCATGCCGTCCTAAGAGAGCTGAAGCCCAACGCAATTAGGACTGCATGGAACTTCCCAACAGCGAGAAGGGGTTAAACTTCTATAAAACATTTTTGTGTCCTTTCTATTTTTATAGATACTTTGTTTACAAGAAGTGCAAGAAGATCACTATAGAACACAGATCAAGCCCAGTTTGGAAGCTCTCGGTATGATTTTTTTTTTTTCTTATTTTAGCATTATCCCTCTAATTGGTTTTAGCCAAGCTGTTTTACATGGTAATCAAACTGTAATTAGAAAATGCTCTTATGTGTTAGTGCACTATTGTTTGCATATTGTTAGGTTAACCTGTTGACGCAGTTAAAACGTTCCATGCCATCCTAACAGCACTGGGCTTTAATGGTGTTAGGGTGGCATGGAAAGTCCTAACATTTTGAAACATCCTGCTCTATTCCGTGTTGAAGAAACAGGAAGATCCTACTAGCATTGTAGGCAGTCCCCAATATCCAATCAGCGGCGGTGGATGCTCTGCAGACTCCTCCCTCTCCATGACTTAATTTTAAAAAACGCTAGGATTTACCTTCATTTTAACCTCACTGCTATATATATGAAAGGTTACAGGGTGCCTTTCCAGAGGAATTGATCCCGTTTAACCCTTCAGTACAAAATAAATCCAGCATCTGTTGACGTGCATTAAAACAAATGTTCATTGTAGATAACACTTCCTATTTTCCACTTTCATTTGTCACGTTTAGCCTTCTCTCTTTCATTTTTCCGTGCCTCTGCCTTATGTATCTGTCATAGTTACCAATTGTCTATGCATTCTATGTCACTATGCTTCTATTTATATCAAGAAATCAAACATTTAGAAAACCTGATGCTTTGGTGTCTTTGTGTGATATGAGTTTACGAGCAGCGAAGCCCTGTGTGTACCAATGTGAGTGAGTGTGTTTGTGTGCAGTAGTAGTTAGCAGTTTAAAAATATTGAGGTAATATCACTGTCTAATTTCAGGCTCTGTATTAGCTGTATATACTAGACTTATTTGTGGTGTCCTGCTATACAGATGCTGAATGGTTAGTAATTTAATCCTTTCTTGGTTATTTTGATACTGTGCTATAAAGGTATTCTTCCTATGCCAACAATGTGCTTGAGAAGGGGGTAAGGGAGATGAGGAGCTTGATGATTTAGTATGGCTAAATTATACTACTAGTATTGGGGGTCAATCTAAGTGGGCGGAGCTATTAAAACCATAAATGAGCGTGGCTGTGCTGCAAAGTGTCCCTGGAATTTTTTTTTAAAATGGTTAGCGCTGCAGAATCTGTTGGCGCTCTACAAATAACCAATAATAACTGTTATGGTGTGTGAGCTTGTTTGATTCTTAAGATAGCTCTATGCATATCTCAGGTTTTCTTTATTTCCCTTTATACTTTTTCCTTACCACCTCAGGGGCAGCAATGTGCTTCCTATCCTGAGCTGGGCACTGCCGGTGAGCCATACAGGTGCAGCATATGTGCACGGCTGCCAGTTACCTACAGTATCCCAGAAGCGGATTTTTTTTACCTATCCAGAGCGGGCTTAAAGGGACAGTCAAGTCCAAAAAAACTTTCATGCTTCAAATAGGGCATGTCATTTTAAAAAACTTTCCAATTTACTTTTATCACCAATTTTGCTTTGTTCTCTTGGTATTCTTAGTTGAAAGCTAAACCTAGGAGGTTCATATGCTAATTTCTTAGACCTTGAAGGCCGCCTCTAATCTAAATGCATTGTAATAGTTTTTCACCACTAGAGGGCATTAGTTCACATTACGCTCTGAATCATGAAAGAAAGATTTTGGGTTTAGTGGCCCTTTAAGTAAAACTGGGGAATTGGTAATTAAGGGATTATCTATCTTTTAAAACAACAAACATTCTGGTGTTGACTGTCCCTTTAAAGGAATATGAAACCCAAAATCTTTCCTTCATGATTCAGAGCGTAATGTTTTAACAACTTTCCAATTTACTTCTATTATCTAATTTCCCTAGTTCTTTTGGTATCCTTTGTTGAAAAGCATACCCAAGTATGCTCAGTATCTGGGAGCTAGCAGCTGATTGGTGGCTGCTGATATATGCCTCTTCTCTTTTTTTTTTTTTTTTTTTTCTCTCAATGTATCTGGGGGCCACTGGACAATTGTTCTTCTCCCATGGGGGCCACTTAAACTGTAAGTGACATTTACCAAAGTAGTAATGCATGGGGGGAGTTGTAGCCCACAATAGACATACACAGTTGTCTATATTTAACATTTGTTTGGATACATTTCTGTCTAGAAACAGAATTCAGGGATATGATTGCTTGTATTAAATGGGTCACCTTTTGTGGGATTAATTTAAGCTCATCTGGAGCTTTTTTTGTAAGTATATTAGATTTGTATAGGTTGAACTCGATGGACTTCGGTCTTTTTTCAACCTCATCTACTATGTTACTATGTATTTATCTTGTGAGTGCCAAGTGAAGTAATCTGGAGCTGTATAACAGCATAAAAAGTGACATTTATCCAAACAGTGCATGGTGGGAGTCTACCCTGGACACGTCTTTATATTTATCTTGTGAGTGCCTATAAAGGGCTAGATTTATTAACGCTGAGGCATACAGGGGCGCGTATATATCAGCTCGCCTGTGGCGGGGCGAAATTACCCGCAGGTATTCGCCATTGCACACAAGCGCAATTTTGCACTCTCGTGCAATCACGCCCCCTGCCTGCGCGTGATTGGCTGTGCCCGGGCAGGGGGCGTGATTGCTGTCAATCTCCTCGGTCGGACTTGACCGAGGAGATTGAATTTCGCCACCTTAGAGGTGGCAAAGAGCTTAGGGAAGCAGCGGTCTGGTGACCGCTGCTTGATAAATCAGTCACAGCGAGCAAGTTCTTGTGAGAACTTGCAGCCGTAGCGGCTTGATAAATCGAGCCCTTAGTACATCAACTAGTTACACCTCTTAAAACCCTAATAAAAACTGACAGCCCAAATTAGTGGTTTGCCTATTAAACAAGGGAGGGCCAGATGAACCTAACTTGAGGGCCACATATGGCCCTTGGGTCAGTACTTTGAGACCACTGGCTTACTGATGTGTTGAGCTAGCTCCCAGTAGTGCATTGCTGCTCTTTCAACAAATTATCTGAATAATGAAAGAAAAATGTTGGGTTTCATGTCCCTTTAAACAATGTGTTTGAATCCCTTTGCTAGTGCTACACATATAGGCGTTCACAAATGCAATAATACAATGTTCTATAGCAGTGTTTCTCAATCGCGGTCCTCAAGTTCCCCCAACAGGCCAGGTTTTCATTATAGCTGAACCAGTGCACATGTGACGTAATCAACTGATCAGTAACACCATGGTTACTGACCTGCTGTTACTCAGCAACGGATTATTACACTTGTTCACCTATGTAGTGGTTCAGATATAATGAAAACCTGGCCTGTTGGGGGTACTTGAGGTTGAGAAACAATGTTCTAGAGTGTATTAGAATGTTTTACTATTGCACTGTTATGTGCTATTGATATGATGTCCCTTTTCTTCTCTGATCTATAAATATTATGGTCAAACAGTTTTTCCTTGAAAGTTTAATCTTTATGAAGTTTCTGGTCTATCTTTATCCTCCTGGATCTATGGTTTCCAGAGCAGTGTATGATATTTAAAGGGGCATGAAACCAATTTTTACTTCATGATTCAGATAGAGCATACATTTTTAAAGGGACACTGAACCCAAATTTTTTCTTTCGTGATTCAGATAGAGCATGAAATTTTAAGCAACTTTCTAATTTACTCCTATTATCAACTTTTCTTCATTCTCTTGCTATCTTTATTTGAAAACGAAGGCATCTAAGCTTTTTTTTTTATTCAGAACTCTGGACAGCTCTTTTTTTATTGGTTGATGAATTTATCCACCAATCAGCAAGGACAACCTAGGTTGTTCACCAAAAATGGGCCGGCATCTAAACTTACATTCTTGCATTTCAAATAAAAATACCAAGAGAATCAAGAAAATTTTATAATAGGAGTAAATTGGAAAGTTGCTTAAAATTTCATGCTCTATCTGAATCATGAAAGAAAAAATTTGGGCTCAGTGTCCCTTTAAACTTTCCAATTTACTTCTATTATCTAATTTGCTTAGTTCTTTTTGTGTCCTTTGTTGAAAGCAAACTTAGGCTCAGGAGCTGGATAGCTGCTTATTGGTGGCTGCACATATATGCCTCTTGTCATTGGCTTAGCTGTGTTCAGCTAGCTCCTAGTAGTGCATTGCTGCTTCGTTAACAAAGGCTACCAAGAGAATGAAGAAAATTTAGTAGAAGAAAATTGTAAAGTTCTTTTAAATTGTTTGCGTTGTCTGAATCACAAAATAAACATTTTGGTGTTATGTCCTATGCGCTAGTTTCTTTAGGAACTGTGACACCATATAAAATACCTTCTATATTGGAGGGTAGGGGACAGAGGCTGGACTTATCCAACTCAATACTATGTCACTCTCAAACTGATCTGGATTTTTATTTATTCCAATTGGGAGTTCAAAACCAGAATTGAAAAACATCAGTCTCAGTAATAAATATATAAGCAGAGAATTAGAATTATTTGCTGTATTGTGTCACGGAAGTTGTAATGAGAGATAGCTTTATAAATATTATTTATTAGAGCTATATCCATAGGAATAAATTCATTAAAAAAAAATACATTTTAAACTGATGAACTCTTGAAGAAATATTTTATTTTTCTTTCATGATTCAGAAAGAGCATGCAATTTTAAGCAACTTTCTAATTTACTTCTATTTTTCTTCGTTTTCTTGGTATCTTTATATGAAAACGCAGGGACTTAAAGGGGCCAGTAAACCTAAAACCTAACATAGTGCAGAATTATATAACATTATATGAGTGCTAGCTTTGTAGAACATAATATATCCGGTGAACTTTTATAAAAGAAAAGGGTTTTCCAGACCCGCCCTCTGTGCTCTACTGAGCGGGTCTGGTTTTCCCTCAGAGCGCATCTGGCCAGCAGAGGGCAGGTCTGGAAAACCCTTTTATAAAAAAAAAAAAAAGTTCATCGATTATATTATGTTCTATAAAGCTATCACTCATATAATTTATATAATTCTGCACTATGTGCAGAAATATATAACATTATTTCTCTTGGAAGATGTATCGAGTCCACGGATTCATCCATACTTGTGGGATATTCTCCTTCCCTACAGGAAGTGGCAGAGAGAGCACCCACAGCAGAGCTGTCTATATAGCTCCTCCCTTAGCTCCACCCCTTAGTCATTCTCTCTGCCTGTTTAACTACTAGGAAGGGCAAAAGTGAGTGTGGTGACAAAAATGTTTAGTTTTTATTTTCTCAAGCAAAAGTTTGTTATTTTAAATGGTACCGTTGTGTACTATTTACTCTCTGGCAGAAAAGAGATGAAGATTTCTGCAGGGAGGATGATGATTTTAGCACTTTGTAACTAAAATCCACTGCTGTTCTCACAAGGACTGAGGAGTGCAGGAAAACTTCAGTTGGGGGAACAGTTTGCAGGCTAAACTGCTTTGAGGTATGTTCAGTCTAATTTTTTCTAGACAGACTGTGTTAATTCTAGAACAGGCTGGCAATATCCCCATGAGGGAAGGGTAAGCTGTATTCAGAGACTTAGTAAGAATCCCAGCTTACACAAAGGGCTCATTAGTTACTGGTGACACTGATCAAGAAAAACATTTTTATTTTTATTGCAATAACATTTTTTTTGAGGGACTTTAAGGGATCATTGTGGCTTGGTTAAGGGTTATTAACCCACATGGCTAGTTTAGGAAACACTCTGTTGTATTTCCTTTAGGCCCCATGACATCGAGTGAGGTGGGAGGGGCCTATTTTCTCGCCTCAGTTGCGCAGTTTCTTTTCCTCAGAGACATCCAACTGCTTCTCCAGAGGTTCCTGCTGTGTTTGAGGGCTGTAAAGAAGTTTTTTCCCCACAAATCGTTCATAAAGGGCAGGTAGGCGCCACAGCAGAGCTGTGGCAAGGTGCTGAACATTTTTTACCGGTTTTTGCTGTTTTGTCAATCCGGTTTTTACATTAAGGGGTTAATTGTTTATTTGCATAGCTGTGCAAAGTTACTAAGGCTTTATGCTGCTACTGTAAAAATTTCGTTGAGTTTACTGCTTTTTTACACTGTTTTGCAGAGTTTGTGCAGCTTTTTTCTCTTAAAGGCACAGTACCGTTTTTTTCTAAGTATTATTTACTTTGAATAAAGTGTTTTCCAAGCTTGTTTGTTTCATTACTAGCCTGTTTAACATGTCTGACACTAAGGAAAATCCTTGTTTAATGTGTTGTGGAACCCCCCCTCTTAGAATGTGTCCCACTTGCACTGATATGTCTATAAATTATAAAGAGCATATTTTAGCAATGAAAAATATAGCAATAGATGATTCTCAGACAGAAGGAAATGAGTTTTTGACATCTAGCTCTCCCCAAGTGTCACAACCAGTAACGCCCGCACAAGTGACGCCTAGTACCTCTAGTGCGTCAAATTCATTTACTTTACAAGACATGGCCACAGTTATGAATAAAACCCTTGCAGAGTTTTTTTTTCTAAACTACTTGGTTTACAAGGAAAGCTTGACAGCTCTGGGTTAAGTAAAGCTGAGCAGTCTGACGCTTTATTAGCCATATCTGATATACCCTCACAATGTTCTGAAGAAGGGGTAAGGGATTTGTTATCTGAGGGCGAAATTTCTGATTCAGGAAAGACGCTCCCTCAGACAGATTCTGACATGACTGCCTTTAAATTTAAGCTTGAACACCTCCTCTTATTGCTCAGGGAGGTATTACCGACTCTAGATGATTGTGACCCTATAGTGGTTCCAGAGAAATTGTGTAAAATGGACAAATACTGAGAGGTTCCTGTTTACACTGATGTTTTTCCAGTCCATAAGAGGATTGTGAATATTGTTACTAAGGAGTGGGATAAACCAGGTATTCTGTTTGCTCCCCCTCCTGTTTTTAAGAAAATGTTTCCCATATCTGACACCATGCGGGACTCGTGGCAGACGGTTCCTAAGGTGGAGGGAGCTATTTCTACTCTTGCCAAGCGCACAACTATACCTATAGAAGACAGTTGTGTTTTCAAAGATCCTATGGATAAAAAATTAGAGGGTCTCCTGAAGAAAATTTTTGTTCATCAAGGTTTTCTTCTCCAACCTATTGCGTCTATTGTTCCTGTAACTACTGCAGCTGCTTTCTGGTTCTAGGCTCTAGAAGAGGCTCTTCAGATGGAGACTCCATTAGATTATATTATGGATAGAATTAAGGCTCTTAAGTTGGCTAATTCTTTCATTACAGATGCTGCTTTCCAACTGGCTAAGTTAGCGGCAAAGAATTCAGGTTTTGCCATTTTTAGCACGCAGGGCGTTATGGCTTATGTCCTGGTCTGCTGATGTATCATCAAAATCTAAACTTTTGAACATCCCTTTTAAAGGAAAGGCCCTATTCGGGCATGAACTGAAAGAGATTTCAGACATCACTGGAGGGAAAGGCCATGCTCTCCCTCAGGATAAGACAAATAAATTGAGGACCAAACAAAATAATTTTCGTTCCTTTCGGAATTTCAAGGGTGGTCCCGCTTCAGCTTCCCCTGCTGCAAAGCAAGAGGGGAATTTTGCCTAATCGAAGTCAGTCTGGAGACCTAACCAGGCTTGGAACAAGGACAAACAGGCCAAGAAGCCTGCTGCTGCCTCTAAGACAGCATGAAGGTGTAGCCCCCGATCCGGGACCGGATCTAGTAGGGGACAGACTCTCTCTCTCTCTCTTCGCTCAGGCTTGGGCAAGGGATGTCCACAATTCCTGGGCTTTAGAAATTGTATCCCAGGGATATCTTCTGGACTTCAAAGACTCTTCCCCCAAGGGGGAGGTTTCACACTTCTCAATTGTCTGCAAACCAGACAAAGAGAGAGGCGTTCTTACCCTGTGTAGAAGACCTACATACCATGGGAGTGATCCGCCCAGTTCCAAAAACGGAACAAGGGCTAGGGTTTTACTCAAACCTGTTTGTGGTTCCCAAAAAAGAGGGAACTTTCAGACCAATCTTGGATCTCAAAATTCTAAACCAGTTCCTCAGAGTACCATCATTCAAGATGGAGACTATTCAGACTATTCTACCTCTGATCCAGGAGGTTCAATATATGATTACTGTGGTCTTAAAGGATGCGTATCTACACATCCCTATTCACAGAGATCATCATCAATTCCTCAGATTCGCCTTTTTGGACAGGCATTATCAGTTTGTGGCCCTTCCCTTTGGGTTGGCCACGACTCCCAGAATTTTCACAAAGGTGCTAGGGTCCCTTTTGGCGACAGATGCCAGCCTGATAGGCTGGGGTGCAGTCTGGAACTTCCTGAAAGCACAGGGCCTATGGTCTCAGGAGGGAACTCTCCTCCCGATAAACATTGTAGAACTGAGAGCGATATTCAATGCGCTTCAGGCGTGGCCCCAGCTTGCTGCGGCCAAATTCATCAGATTTCAGTTGGACAACATCACGACTGTAGCTTATATCAATCATCAAGGAGGAACATGGAATTCTCTAGCGATGATGGAGGTAACCAAAATAATCTGATGGGCGGAGGATCACTCTTGTCATCTCTCAGCAATCCATATCCCAGGGGTAGAGAACTGGGAGGCGGATTTCCTAAGTCGTCAGACTTTTCATCCGGGCGAGTGGGAACTCCATCCGGAGGTATTTGCCCAGCTGACTCAGCTATGGGGCACACCAGAATTGGATCTGATGGCGTCCCGTCAGAATGCCAAACTTCCTTGTTACGGTTCCAGGTCCCGGGATCCCCAGGCGGTACTGATAGATGCTCTAGCAGTGCCCTGGTCCTTCAATCTGGCCTATGTATTTCCACCGTTTCCTCTCCTCCCACGTCTGGTTGCCAGAATCAAGCAGGAGAGAGCTTCGGTGATTCTAATAGCACCTGCGTTGCCACGCAGGACTTGGTATGCAGACCTAGTGGACATGTCATCGGTTCCACCGTGGACTCTGCCAATGAGGCAGGACCTTCTAATCCAAGGTCCATTCACGCATCCAAATCTAATTTCTCTGACTGGAGATTGAACGCCTGATTCTATCAAAGCGTGGTTTCTCTGAGTCAGGCTTTTAAAAATGAGGCTTCTGTTGAACAGATTTGTAAGGCAGGCGACTTGGTCTTCGCTTCATACTTTTTCCAAATTTTACAAATTCGATACTTTTGTTTCTTCGGAGGCTATTTTTGGGAGGTTCTACAAACAGTGGTGCCTTCCGTTTAAGGTACCTGTCTTGTCCATCCCTTCATCCTTGTCCTAAAGCTTTGGTATTGGTATCCCACAAGTATGGATGAATCCGTGGACTCGGTACATCTTACAAGAGAAAACAGAATTTATGCTTACCTGATAAATTTCTTTCTCTTGTGATGTATCGAGTCCACGGCCCGCCTTGTCTATTTAAGACAGGTAGTATATTTTTCTTTAAAAAACTTCAGTCACCACTGCACCCTATAGTTTCTCCTTTTTCTGCCTAGCCTTCGATCGAATGACTGGGGGGTGGAGCTAAGGGAGGAGCTATATAGACAGCTCTGCTGTGGGTGCTCTCTCTGCCACTTCCTGTAGGGAAGGAGAATATCCCACAAGTATGGATGAATCCGTGGACTCGATACATCAGGAGAGAGAAATTTATCAGGTAAGCATAAATTCTGTTTTTTTAGGTTTACTGGCACTTTTAAGCTAAGGAGCCGGCCCATTTTAGGTAATGCACCCTGGGTAGCGCTTACTGATTGGTGGCTACATTTCTTGATATCCCTGGAGTAGAAATGTGTTGGTATTTCAGACAAACTTCTCCTCTCTGGAGTAAAGTAGAGAAGCTTTATTTCTTTTCTTTTTTTTTTTCTTTTTTTTATTGAGGTTATGCAAAGGAAGTATCATATACAGATAACCATATTACATAAGACAATAATTTCAATAAGCAAAAACGTTAATACATGAAATCTCAATAAGTAACAGCAATAGGTAAACTTCTGGAACCTCAGTTTTATACATTTTCCTTAAATAGTTTCCTCACTGGTCACAATAGATCACTCTTGGATCTACACAGGCTTAAATGATCAAGCGGAGGAAAATTAGTATCTGAAGTAGTCACTTTTGGACCAAAACAATGATAAAAAAATAGCAACTGATATAATTAATGATGTGAATTGGTAAAGAAATAGTAATAAATACTTTGAAAAGAACACTGATGTGGGAGCCATCGTAACTATTGATCTGAATTTTAAATTTAAACAGCTAGGGTAAGACTTAAATGTGGATGTCCCAGGGAGAGGGTGGCAACTACATAAAGTGGCAGAAGGCTGTAGCAGGGGTAGTGAGTGGAAAGTTATTGGCACATCTACTCTAATGTATAGGATCTTCCCTATGTCCATATGTGTATACTAGGAGAAGTAATTTTAGGAACATTGGAGAATGTTGGAAATCAGAACTACCCACCATCTAAAAAGATGGCCATTGTCTGCCGTTAGTAAGGTTACTAAGGTGGAGCATTTATAGTACTGACATAATCATCTATACAAGTATGGGGAAGCAGTAGGTATCAGGCAGTTTGAATATCTATAAACACTTCAGGGCATAAACTGTATGGATATCGATAAAACTAAAATTTCTAGCTGGCCTAATAAGACGTCTAGGTACACTTAGCATAACACACCCTAACTACAAACCATACCAGATCCAACCTTGTTAGGCATCTTGAACATTTTAAAACTCAGATAATAGGGTGGCATGTAAATAGCAGAGAATACATAACAATAAGCAACTTGATTATGGACCATTACATGTACAGGTGGCCCTCGTTTTACAATGGTTCAATTTACACCGTTTCAGAATAACAACCTTTTTTTCCAGTCATGTGACTTCTATTGAAAAGCATTGAGAAGAAGTGCATTTATTAAAATAGACAGTAGGTGGAGCTGTCTGCTTGTGTTGCAGCAAAGCCAAGCAAGCTGAAATTAATCAGTTTAACCAGACCTCAGCTATCGAGCAGATTTCAAAGGAACAATATCTTCCTGTCTATAAATCAGTCCAGATTGGAATGCATAGAAAGAACTGTCTGCAGAAAAATGCAAGTGAAGTCTGTGTTGTGTGATTATTTTATTAGGTTTATAATGCTGTTTAGCATTTAAAGTCTTCATTTCAAAGCTTTAAAAATAATGTATTAGGTGTTACTTATGACAATTTTGAGAGGGGCCTGGAACCTATCTCCCTCACTTCCCATTGACTTACATTGTAAACTGGGTTTCAATTTACAACGGTTTCGATTTACAACCATTACTTCTGGAACCTAACCCCAGCGTAAACTGAGGGCTACCTGTAATTGTAAAACCTTTACTATGTAAGAGATTCTTATATTAGGTAACTGAAGCTAGCTATGTGCCCCATTGCCTCTGCCGCTAACTTCAGGGCGACAGCCCAGCAAGGCAAGTGAGCAAAAGGACATAGGAAATGTGCAGAGCTGAGGACAAACCTCTCTCTTAGGCAGCACTATTATACCACATAGCTTACAAGGACATCGCTCAAACACCAACCAAACACATTTCAACAGCCAGTTAGATAAGTCAGTGCAATCCAGTTATTAACCATACATGTGGCAGTCATCCAAATAATTACATTATTTCCCCACTCTCTCCGTAACGATCTCCTGCCGTCTTATCATAGAAGCAAGCATTCGAAAATAACTAGGGTCTAGTAAAGTAAATGAAGTGACGTGTGTGTGTGTGTGTGTATATGTATGTATGTAAGTGTGTGTGTGTATGTATGTGTATATATATATATATATATATATATATATATATATATATATATATATATATATATATATATATATATATATATATATATATACACACACATATACATAGCAGGTATACTAACGATATTCGCATGAAATAACTAGGGAACTGCAGTTTTAGGGAGAACTATAATTAAACTGAGTGAGCAAACAATAAAGAACTAAGGACAGTTTGCAGTTCAGGTGCCCCGCTACGAGTGAAAAAACTGCGGCAAGCACCCTGGCACTATATCCTTGTTCAGTGGTCAACCGATACCAGCCTTTAGTGGGTAGTACCTAAGGACTTCTAAGGTACTCGTTTTCGGCAAGTCTCTCAGCAATATAGGATGTCGGCACTCCTGATCTCCAAGCAACCATGTCTGCCACGTATCCAAATAACAATTGCTGATGGCGGGACCTGAATCAAACTCCCGTGTCTCCTGTAAAGTCTCAGAAAGTTCCCAAGACCCGCACCTGTTTGTGGCCAGAGAGATCAGTGTACTATGGCTGTGTATGGGTCTAGTAGCGATGAAATTAGTCTCCAACTTGCATGGCTTCTGTACATAGGCAGTGGGAAATGGGAGATCGTTGCCTTGCTCCCCAACATTTAGACTCTGACTCTTTAGTGCCTCAGTGAGATCATCGGTCTTCTTCGCGGACTCCCTGGGACCTCGTGGTGCGGTTAAGCTCTGAACCTGAAGTTGGCTGCTCAAGGTATGATCCGGCTCCGAACCTGACTCTAGGTCGTGGCTCACAGTGTCCGGAGGGGTAATCTGCTTTGTATCTTCCCCAGGTGAAGTGTCGCAATGAACTGTCGCTGGGAAAAGTAGTGACCACAGGTCCCTTTCAAGCTGTTGGTAAGATTGCTGGATCGCATCCTTTATTGCGCACTCCCAGGCTGCCACAGCTTCAAAGACATCCCTCCTGTGTGCCATTGCCCTCTCATATGCCAATGAGTGATATGTTAGCTTTGTGTAGCTCCCTATTGAAGAGCAGACTCAGATAAGAAATGGTATATTTTTGTGAATCCTATTACAGGATCTCTTAACCCCGGAGTTGGGGGGGGGGGGGGGTTAGTTTTATGAGACGGCCCCAGACCTACACTGAGAATCCTTCTCTGGAGTTTTGATAGTAATCAATCTGCAGCTTGATCCCATCTAGTAGCAAAATGGCTGCTCAGCCCTTATAGAATATCTCCTGCGTAGCTGTCCCAAAGAGCATAGGCCAAAACATTGTCGTATCATCAGCCCCAAAGATTGTCCAAGCTTTAGTTGTAATGTGCACCCTAAGAGTATACAATACTGCAGTTTTATGATGAAGAGCTTGGGTAAAATCTTGTATTTTCCAGGAGCTTCACAGAAACACGTCTTGCTGCTTTGAGAGTAGGCTCCGCCCCCCAGAGAAGCTTTATTTCTTGTTGCTGAATTTCTTTCATGTAATTAGCAAGAGTCCATGAGCTAGTGACGTATGGGATATCCATCCTACCAGGAGGGGCAAAGTTTCCCAAACCTTAAAATGCCTATAAATACACCCCTCACCACACCCACAATTCAGTTTTACAAACTTTGCCTCCGATGGAGGTGGTGAAGTAAGTTTGTGCTAGATTCTACGTTGATATGCGCTCCGCAGCAAGTTGGAGCCCGGTTTTCCTCTCAGCGTGCAGTGAATGTCAGAGGGATGTGAGGAGAGTATTGCCTATTTGAATGCAGTGATCTCCTTCTACGGGGTCTATTTCATAGGTTCTCTGTTATCGGTCGTAGAGATTCATCTCTTACCTCCCTTTTCAGATCGACAATATACTCTTATATATACCATTACCTCTGCTGATTCTCGTTTCAGTACTGGTTTGGCTTTCTACAAACGTGTAGATGAGTGTCCTGGGGTAAGTAAATCTTATTTTCTGTGACACTAAGCTATGGTTGGGCACTTTATTTATAAAGTTCTAAATATATGTATTCAAACATTTATTTGCCTTGACTCAGAATGTTCAACATTCCTTATTTTTCAGACAGTCAGTTTCATATTTGGGATAAATGCATTTGTTTCAATCATTTTTTCTTACCTTAAAAAATTTGACTTTTTCCCTGTGGGCTGTTAGGCTCGCGGGGGCAGAAAATGCTTCATTTTATTGCGTCATTCTTGGCGCAGACTTTTTTGGCGCAAACATTTTTTTCTGTTTCCGGCGTCATACGTGTCGCCGGAAGTTGCGTCATTTTTTGACGTGTTTTTTTTTTTTTGCGTCAAAAATGTCGGCGTTCTGGATGTGGCGTCATTTTTGGCGCCAAAAGCATTTAGGCGCCAAATAATGTGGGCGTCTTTTTTGGCGCTAAAAAATATGGGCGTCATTTTTGTCTCCACATTATTTAAGTCTCATTTTTTATTGCTTCTGGTTGCTAGAAGCTTGTTCACTGGCATTTTTTTCCCATTCCTGAAACTGTCATTTAAGGAATTTGATCAATTTTGCTTTATATGTTGTTTTTTTCTTTTACATATTGCAAGATGTTCCACGTTGCAACTGAGTCAGAAGATACTTCAGGAAAATCACTGCACAGTGCTGGAGCTACCAAGCTAAGTGTATCTGCTATAAACTTTTGGTATCTGTTTCTCCAGCTGTTATTTGTATTGCATGTCATGTCAAACTTATTAATGCAGATAAAATTTCCTTTAGTACTGTTACATTACCTGTTGCTGTTCAGTCAACATCTAATTTTCAGAGTGTTCCTGATAACATAAGAGATTTTATTTTTTAAATCCATTAAGAAGGCTATGTCTGTTATTTCTCCTTCTAGTATACATAAAAGTCTTTTAAAACTTCTCTTTTTTCAGATGAATTTTTAAATGAACATCATCATTCTGATACTGATAATGGTTCTTCTGGTTCAGAGGTTTCTGTCTCAGAGGTTGATGCTGATAAATCTTTGTATTTGTTCAAGATGGAATTTATTCGTTCTTTACTTAAAGAAGTGTTATTTGCATTAGAAATAGAGGATTCTGGTCCTCTTGATACTAAATGTAAACGTTTAAATAAGGTTTTTAAATCTCCTGTAGTTATTCCAGAAGTGTTTTATCTCCCTGATGCTATTTCTGAAGTAATTTCCAGGGAATGGAATAATTTGGGTAATTTATTTACTCCTTCTAGACGTTTAAGCAAATTATATCCTGTGCCATCTGACAGATTAGAGTTTTTTGGGACAAAAATCCCTAAGGTTATGGGGCTGTCTCTACTCCTGCTAATGTACTACTATTCCTACGGCAGATAGTACTTCATTTAAGGATCCTTTAGATAGGAAAATTGAATCCTTTCTAAGAAAAGCTTATCTGTGTTCAGGTAATCTTCTTAGACCTGCTATATTTTTAGCGGATGTTGCTGCAGCTTCAACTTTTTGGTTAGAAGCTTTAGCGCAACAAGTAACAGATCATAATTTTATAGCATTATTATTATTCTATAACATGCTAATAATTTTATTGGTGATACCATCTTTTGATATCATTAGAGTTGATGTCAGGTATATGTCTCTAGCTATTTTAGCTAGAAAAGCTTTATGGATTAAACTTGGAATGCTGACATGTCTTCTAAGTCAACTTTGCTTTCCCTTTCTTTCCAGGGTAAATATTCATTTTCGTTCCTTTCCTCACAACAAGGAACAAAAGCCTGATCCTTCATCCTCAGGAGCGGTATCAGTTTGGAAACTATTTCCAGTTTGGAATATATCCAAGCCTTATAGAAACCTATAGCCAGCTCCTAAGTACCTATGAAGGTGCGGCCCTTATTCCAGCTCAGCTGGTATGGGGCAGATTACGTTTTCTTCAAAGAAATTTGGATCAATTCAGTTCTTAATCTCTGGTTTCAGAAACATTGTTTCAGAAAGGTACAGAATTGGCTTCAAGTTAAGGCCTCCTGCTAAGAGATTCTTTTCTTTCCCGTGTCCCAGTTAACACAGCAAAGGCTCAGCATTTCTGAAATGTGTTTCAGATCTAGAGTTGGCTGGAGTATTTATGCCAGTTCCAGTTCTGGAACAGGGGCTGGGGTTTTATTTTATCTCTTCATTGTACCAAAGAAGGTCAATTCCTTCAGACCAGTTCCGGATCTATCATTATTGAATCGTTATGTTAGGATACCAACATTCAAGATGGTTACTGTAGGACTATCCTGCCTTTTGTTTAGCAAGGGCATTATATGTCTACAATAGATTTACAGGATGTGTATCTGCATATTCCGATTCATCCAGATCACTTTTAGTGTCTGAGATTCTCTTTTTAGACAAGCATTACCAGTTTTGTGGCTCTACCGTTTGGCCTAGCCTCAGTTCCAAGAATTTTTTTCAAAGGTTCTCGGTGCCCTTCTTTCTGTAATCAGAGAATAGGGTTTTGGTATTTCCTTATTTGGACGATATCTTGGTACTTGCTCAGTCTTCTCATTTTCGAAGAATCTCATACGAATCGACTTGTGTTGTTTCTTCAAGTTCATGGTTGGAGGATCAATTTACCAATCAGTTCATTGATTCCTCAGACAAGGGTAACCTTTTTAGGTTTCTAGATAAATTCAGTGTCTATGACTCTGTCCTTGTCAGACAAGAGAAGTTTAACATTGATATCAGCTTGTCAAAACCTTCAGTCACAATCATTCCCTTTGGTAGCCTTATGCATGGAAATGTTGGGTCTTAGGACTGCCGCATCAGATGCGATCTCCTTTGCTCGTTTTCACATGCGACCTCTTCAGCTCTGTATGCTGAACCAATGGTGCAGGGATTCCTCAAAGATATCTCAATTAATATCTTTAAACCGATTTTACGACACTCTCTGACATGGTGGACAGATCACCATCGTTTAGTTCAGGGGGCTTCTTTGTTCTTCCGACCTGGACTATAATCTCAACAGATGCAAGTCTTACAGGTTGGGGAGCTGTGTGGGGCTATCTGACGGCACAAGGGGTTTGGGAATCTCAGGAGGTGAGATTTCTGATCAATATTTTGGAACTCCGTGCAATTTTCAGAGCTCTTCAGTCTTGGCCTCTTCTGAAGAGAGAGTTGTTCATTTGTTTTCAGATAGACAATGTCACAACTGTGGCATACATCAATCATCAAGGAGGGACTCACAGTCCTCTGGCTATGAAAGAAGTATCTCGAATTTTGGTTTGGGCGGAATCCAGCTCCTGTCTAATCTCTGCGGTTCATATTCCAGGAATAGACAATTGGAAAGCGGATTATCTCAGTCGCCAAACGTTGCATCCGGGCGAATGGTCTCTTCACCCAGAGGTATTTCTTCAGATTGTTCAAATGTGGGAACTTCCAAAAATAGATCTGATGGCTTCTCATCTAAACAAGAAACTTCCCAGGTATCTGTCCAGATCCCGGGATCCTCAGGCGGAGGCAGTGGATGCATTATCACTTCCTTGGAAGTATCATCCTGCCTATATCTTTCCGCCTCTAGTTCTTCTTCCAAGAGTAATCTCCAAGATTCTGAAGGAATGCTCGTTTGTTCTGCTGGTAGCTCCGGCATGGCCTCACAGGTTTTGGTATGCGGATCTTGTCCGGATGGCCTCTTGCCAACCGTGGACTCTTCCGTTAAGACCAGACCTTTTGTCTCAAGGTCCTTTTTTCCATCAGGATCTGAAATCCTTAAATTTAAAGGTATGGAGATTGAACGCTTGATTCTTGGTCAAAGAGGTTTCTCTGACTCTGTGATTAATACTATGTTACAGGCTCGTAAATCTGTATCCAGAGAGATATATTATAGAGTCTGGAAGACTTATATTTCTTGGTGTCTTTCTCATCATTTTTCTTGGCATTCTTTTAGAATACCGAGAATATTACAGTTTCTTCAGGATGGTTTAGATAAGGGTTTGTCCGCAAGTTCCTTGAAAGGTCAAATCTCTGCTCTTTCTGTTCTTTTTCACAGAAAGATTGCTATTCTTCCTGATATTCATTGTTTTGTACAAGCTTTGGTTCGTATAAAGCCTGTCATTAAGTCAATTTCTCCTCCTTGGAGTTTGAATTTGGTTCTGGGGGCTCTTCAAGCTCCTCCATTTGAACCTATGCATTCATTGGATATTAAATTACTTTCTTGGAAAGTTTTGTTCCTTTTGGCCATCTCTTCTGCCAGAAGAGTTTCTGAATTATCTGCTCTTTCTTGTGAGTCTCCTTTTCTGATTTTTCATCAGGATAAGGCGGTGTTGCGAACTTCTTTTGAATTTTTACCTAAGTTGTGAATTCCAACAACATTAGTAGAGACATTGTGGTTCCTTCATTATGTCCTAATCCTAAGAATTCTAAGGAGAAATCGTTGCATTCTTTGGATGTTATTAGAGCTTTGAAATATTATGTTGAAGCTACTAAGTCTTTCCGAAAGACTTCTAGTTTATTTGTTATCTTTTCCGGTTTTAGAAAGGCCAGGAAACTTCTGCCATTTCTTTGGCATCTTGGTTGAAATCTTTAATTCATCTTGCCTATGTTGAGTCGGGTAAGACTCCGCCTCATAGGATTACAGCTCATTCTACTAGGTCAGTTTCTACTTCCTGGGCGTTTAGGAATGAAGCTTCGGTTGATCAGATTTGCAAAGCGGCAACTTGGTCCTCTTTGCATACTTTTACCAAATTCTACCATTTTGTTGTATTTTCTTCTTCTGAAGCAGTTTTTGGTAGAAAAGTACTTCAGGCAGCGGTTTCAGTTTGAATCTTCTGCTTATGTTTTTCATTAAACTTTATTTTGGGTGTGGATTATTTTCAGCAGGAATTGGCTGTCTTTATTTTATCCCTCCCTCTCTAGTGACTCTTGTGTGGAAAGATCCACATCTTGGGTAGTCATTATCCCATACGTCACTAGCTCATGGACTCTTGCTAATTACATGAAAGAAAACATAATTTATGTAAGAACTTACCTGATAAATTCATTTCTTTCATATTAGCAAGAGTCCATGAGGCCCGCCCTTTTTTGTGGTGGTTATGATTTTTTTGTATAAAGCACAATTATTCCAATTCCTTATTTTATATGCTTTCGCACTTTTTTCTTATCACCCCACTTCTTGGCTATTTGTTAAACGGAATTGTGGGTGTGGTGAGGGGTGTATTTATAGGCATTTTAAGGTTTGGGAAACTTTGCCCCTCCTGGTAGGAATGTATATCCCATACGTCACTAGCTCATGGACTCTTGCTAATATGAAAGAAATGAATTTATCTGGTAAGTTCTTACATAAATTATGTTTTCTTTCCTTGTTGCTGTTTATTTCTTTTCACCTTCTTTATACTTGAAAGGCTTCTCCTCTCTGGAGTATGGTATAAACTTTATGTATGCAAACCGATTAGTGTTCAGTTTACATACTATGAGATCAATTGTGGATATTATTTGCAGCACTCATGAGATGTGTATAAATGATACTTGCAAGGACACAAAGTGAAATTTAAAATACTTTTATTTTCCATTGTCAAATAATAAACAGAAATCCTCTTAAATAAAAGTCCAGATCAGGGACAGAATAGGTGAGCAGATTTCATCTGCTGGACTTTTATTTAAGAGGATTTCTGTTTATCATTTTATATTGGACATTGGAAAATAAAAGTGTTTTTATTTTAAATTTCACTTTGTGCGCTGAACTCTGAAACTCAACTCCATACCTTTTTTTTTCTCTTTACATTCCATTTGATGATAGTGGAATATTCAGAAACTAGCTGCCATTGAAATATAATTACTAATGGAACTAATTAGAGCAAAATAAACATTTGCAACAAACACAGCGCAGATCAAGAAACACTATATATATATATATATATATATATATATATATATATATATATATATATATATATATATATATATATATATATATATATATATATATATATTTTATATTTATATAATCTATCCAATTACCAGAACTTGCCCTCTGTAGGATAACCGCCTGGGTGCAACCTTGAAATCATACAGCAGCCAAAAAAGATGCACTCACAGGTCTTTCACAAAAAACGAAGTTACTTTATTTGTAACGTTTTCGGAGGTCTCGCCTCCTTCATTATATATATATATATATATATATATATATATTATATGTTTATTTTTATATAGCTTTTACGGAGCTTTTATATGAAAATAAACTCACTTTGCTTTGAGCTCTTTGTCTGGACCTTCCTTCTTTGAACGTGTATATATATTTATATATTGCAGTGCTTTGCTGCCTGGTCGTCATTATCCCTGCTGTGTACAGAACACTACATTCTATGGCTGACCTCTCCCTACTCCTAACAAAAAACTAATGAAGCTTTCCCTACAGTATCTGCTCTTATCGTCCTATTGCCTGCTCATTAGACAAGTCACTGATGCTATCACATGCGGAGCACAGAGACTGAGCTGCCGGGCAGAGCCGCCAACCAAAGACTAAGAAAGGAGGAGATTTGCATAGGGTCTGATCAGCACAGACTCTGACGGCAAAATAATTTATGGCTTGAGCGGGAGCTTGGAGAGAAAGGAGAGGAGTAGAAGGGCGACACAGCTTATTGTTTCAGACAGCAGACATGATTAGGAGACAGCAGCCGCCTGGCTGGGCTGTAACAGTGTATTAGGCGATCCCTACCCATCCCTCTTTCTCTTGCCACACAAGGATGAATTTTCCCTTCTCACCAGAGAAAAAAAATATTTTAAATGTGCAAATAGTAATGAATAAATAGCTTACATATATTAAACTTGAAATAATAAATACAATCAATAGTTGATGCCGCTTTGAAAATCAATTTTTGAGCAAAAAAAAAGCTAAAGATAATCGCTGCAAGCTTTATAGCAGCAGTAGTTTTTTACTTATACTGTGAGCGAGATGTCTACATGCGTGCGCTCTCACAGCAATAAGCACAGACTTCTGGATTTAAGAACATCACTTTCCACCATGTCTGCAGGGATTCGGCACGGAGCGCTAAACAAAGCGCAAGTAAATGTTAAAAAAAACAAACAAATAGGAACAATTATAATTAAAAACATAAAAGCGATTTGCATTAAAAACTAAAAATGCATTATGACTAGAAAAAACAAAAACCCTAATGACAAGTGTTTAAAGTCCCTTTAAATTTAATAGGGCAATAACATGTGCAGGAAGCTCGCTTCCTTGCTGGTCCTGGCCGGGACAGACATACTGATTTGTTGCTTAAAGCCCTTTACAATGGGGTGTGAATACTTAGGACATGTTGAGGTGCAATATCTTTCTTTGTTACATAGAGATGTTCAGGTGATATTTCTAGTCGGCTTTTTACAGCTATGCTGCATCAGTTTCAAGTGTTTAAACATTTGGGTATTATGGCCCTTTAACAACTACATCATGAAAGCATCACACTAACAAGGATGGCCCAGTATGTTGTTCTTTATTTAAATGAGGCAGGAATAAACAAATAGTCTCTTACACGTATACACGCACGCTCTCTCTCACTAAGCTTTTGTAGGTGTCCCTATATATCCATACAATACAAATCTATGTGCATACAGTATATTGGTCAATGATAAATGTGTAAAGAGCTCTTTGATAAAATAAGAGCATGAACATGCATCCTGGAGCTACTTCATGCACGCTTTAACCAGACAGTGCACTGCCCACATACTAACACCCAATGATACACACCTACCTACTCCCACAAACACTTCAACACTCTCGTGCTCTAAGTTTTTGTATGCGTTTTTTAATATATCTATGCAATAGTCCAGTGCTTTCCAAACTGTGTGTCGGGACACACTAGTGTGTCGGCAGCAGTGTGTAGGTGTGTCCCTGCTTCAGCACAAATTTTTGTAATTTTTTTTTTTTTCTGACTTTCCGCCTGCCTGCTACGTGACACGTGATTGATACCTAGGGGGTCACAGATCATCTTAACCTATTGGCGCAGCTCAGTGGGAACTAAAACTATTCCCATTGGTAGCACATTGGCTCCTGACTGCATGTGCAGTCTCCTTAATCGGCTTGTGACTGCACATGTAGTCAGTGAGTGGGACAGCAGTGTGTTTGTAGTGCAGGTAGTTGTCAATCGGACTCACTGAGCTCTGACGGCAGCAGCTTAAATGCTGAGCTGAAGTCAGTGGCGTTTTTTTTTGCAGCTAGCTCCCAGTAGTGCATTGCTGCTCCTGCTCTTGCTCTTGATATATGGATAGGAAGTAGAAGCTTAAAAATGCTTAATGATGAAATGCGAGTGTCTTTATCTAATATTCCACCAAATATTCAGAAATTGTGTTCATCCCATCAACCTCATACATCCCATTAAAATAGTAAGTAGCTATTGGTGATATTAAACTTTTTTTAATTCTTGCACTGTTACTTGTAAATACATTTCGTTATTATATAATTTATGTATGTGCCCGTATCTCTTAAAACAAGTTAGTTTAACCTCCTGTTTGCTAGTGTGTCGCCAACATGAAAAGTTTGGAAAGCTCTGCAATAGTCTATGCACATATATTGAACAAAGATATATTTGTAAAAATCTCTATGGAAAAACAACAAAGGCACAAACATTAATTTTGGACGCACTACACACACACACAGAGGATGCAATTTCCAGCCAGAGCATTGCCCACACACAGAATGGTAAACATGGTCCGTATCAAACTGAGTACTAAACATAGTGCCCTGGGTAAACCGACACACTGAGTATTTTATATGGCACAATTCTGGACAGAGGGTGCTATATTTTAGCACAGTTGTGCTCATAAACACAAACAACGAGTCAGGATTCTAATAATGTGCAGCATAATGGGCACACATGTCTAGTATGATATATCATCTCTGGGTCCTAGGCTTTTGCGCCCCCATGATGCTATTAGTGGGCAACACTCTGGACTGACAACCCTGGTTTCTAAGTTTGGAATGCAAATAGTGTTATATAGTATATTGACAATATCATGGGCACATATAGGGTTATATATATATATATATATATATATATATATATATATATATATATATATATATATATACAAACAAAGAGGTATCAGCGCACATCCATTTTCAAAAGCACAACATATTTTTTACTGCTGCAAAAAATTGCCTGCATATACATCAAGAGACAACTATCTTTTTTTAAATAATATTGGGAACTTAGTCACACAATATGGCCATATTTTGCTTAGCCAGTCACCGCTTACAAGGTGCCCCAATTCGACTGGTCCTACTCTAAATCCTTTTGCCACAGAGGGCTGAAACATTCCTGCTTTTACTCTTCATAATAGAATGAGACTCCCTGGCTTTTTATTCACAACTCTTTAACACTGTAATGAGCACACCTGAACTTGGGTGGGGTGCTTAAACCAATGGGAGATGGTCAGTCTCCCTGGTAATTTTAAATACAAATACAAAATTTGGTTTTTTTAGCACACCTTACAAAAAATTTAAATCAACATCTGGGAGTGCTGCCAATATGACCCAGTAATTACACAAACAAAGAGGTATCAGCGCACATCCATTTTCAAAAGCACAACATATTTTTTACTGCTGCAAAAAATTGCCTGCATATACATCAAGAGACAACTATCTTTTTTTAAATAATATTGGGAACTTAGTCACACAATATGGCCATATTTTGCTTATCCAGTCACCGCTTACAAGGTGCCCCAATTCGACTGGTCCTACTCTAAATCCTTTTGCCACAGAGGGCTGAAACATTCCTGCTTTTACTCTTCATAATAGAATGAGACTCCCTGGCTTTTTATTCACAACTCTTTAACACTGTAATGAGCACACCTGAACTTGGGTGGGGTGCTTAAACCAATGGGAGATGGTCAGTCTCCCTGGTAATTTGTATTTAAAATTACCAGGGAGACTGACCATCTCCCATTGGTTTAAGCACCCCACCCAAGTTCAGGTGTGCTCATTACAGTGTTAAAGAGTTGTGAATAAAAAGCCAGGGAGTCTCATTCTATTATGAAGAGTAAAAGCAAAAATTTAACAAAAATAAGTGCCGCGCAGTGTATAGGTAGTTCTTCCCCTCGGTGTCTGTGGTACAGTGGAGCGGTGTCCTTTTTCAATCCAGAGATCTCTTAAACACTCTCTCCCGAATTGTGTTCAGCTTGGTATAAAGTGAACCATCAGCTCAGATTGTGTTCCCAAACACTGAGAGGAGTGAAACTGTTACTTTATACCAAGCTGAACACAATTCGGGAGAGAGTGTTAGAGAGATCTCTGGATCGAAAAAGGACACCGCTCCACTGTACCACAGACACCGAGGGGAAGAACTACCTATACACTGCGCGGCACTTACCTCATGAGATTGAGGTAACGGAGTGTAAGTATACTCCCAACGGGTTCGTTGTGGAACGTGGATTCATTGATATATCTTGTTTAACCATTTTGGATCTCTTGTTTCCATCTACAGCTATAGAAGTTCACTTGCTTTATTGGACTTGAATTTTGAACTTTCACAGGACTTTTACTGTTGAAATACAGTTTGACAGTCAACACTACGTTTCAATATTATTATTATCATAATTTACTACATATTCAGGCTATTATAATTTATAACATCCATCGTAGTTATTTTTGTTAAATTTTTGCCAACATTTGAATATTTGGGCATTTCTAGGTGGCTGCTTTTTGTTATAGGTCTGTATGTACATAATTTGTCACATATCATCCAGCGGGCATTCCATCAGTTATGCTATTTGTTTAACAGTACCATTTGTATTTCATCTGGGCTATTGTGTGTATATTGTATACATTATTTTTCGACACTTTTTGATATCCAATAATCAACAAACAACAGCTTATTAGAGTAATTCATAGTAAATATTTGAATTGCCTTTCCTTCTATATTACATTATATCTATATTTGATATTCCCTTTGCATTTTTCCACTAGTTGTATATCACTAGTTTAACTGGTTTTTTTAAAACCCACTGATCTCAATACTCCCAATCTAGGATCCTTCATTTAGAGTGTTGCGCCTTCCTGAATTTCCCTTTTTTTTTCCCCCATTTTCCCTCTCTTTATTACACATTTTTTCTACCAAGTCAACTGTTCCTGGGGGCACAGTTTTCTCTGGGTAGATATTCATAGGCATCAAATTGACCACTCTAATCTCTCTAGAATATATTTATAGGGTGTCTCTCAGCGCCATTCCTACACCCATCTTTCTGTTTATATATATATATATATATATATATATATATATATATATATATATATATATATATATATATATATTCTACATGGATAGTAATATGTGCTATACTTGAATAATAATGTGGACAAGCATAGGGTGCTATTAAACTATATAAAAAATAACTAGCATAATTACAACATTACACAATGTTGATTATGCTAAAGAAAAAGTTTTACACAAAATAAGTATAGCTTAATATATTTTGTATTTGCTTTTCTAACTTTGTGTGTGTGAGTTATTTTAGTACTAGGCCCACACAACATGACAAAAAAGGTAACATTTGCTTTAAAAATGTTTTTTGTTTTATTATTTATTCGGCTCTGAACTAGTATATTTGAATCAATACTTAAGTTATTTATGGATTTACCTATACCAGCTTTTTTTCAACAGAAAAAAAGCATAATTTGAGCATCATTTAGTGAAAAATACATGTTGCATTATGTACACAAAAAATATTCTATTTTATTTCAAATTTGAATACACACTGTGTTTAGGGCACCAATTTAACCAACTTACTGTTTTAAAATTATGGCTGCATTTGGAACAATTGTAATTGAATAAATAAATTAAATGCAGCTCTAGTAACCTATATATGCCTATAATAGCCGCATGTGTCTGATTTTAACCTGAAGAAAAAGTTAACCATATCCCAAAGCCTTTGCATTAAAGGACCAGTCAACACAGTAGATTTGCATAATCAACAAATGCAAGATAACACGGCAATGCAATAGCCCTTAGTCTGAAATTCAAATGAGTAGTATTTTTTTCTGACAATTTTAAAAGTTTTATGTCTTTTTCCACTTCCCCTGTACCATGTGACAGCCATCTGCCAATCACAAATGCATACACGTACCATGTGACAGCCATCAGCCATTCACAAATGCATATACACTTATTCTTGCACATGCTCAGTAGGAGCTGGTGACTCAAAGTTTAAATATAAAGACTGTGCACATTTAGTTAATGGAAGTAAATTGGAAAGTTGTTTAAAATGGCATGCTCTATCTGAATAATGAAAGTTTAATTTTGATTGAGTGTCCCTTTTAAAGGCTTGTTTACCGGTTACCACTGGCTCCTGCTTCCCCAGAATGACAAGGCTCCAACTGAGGTGGAGCAATCTGCAGCAGCTGAGCTATAGGGCCACCTCTGCAGATTGTTGTGTTTCACACTCTTTATACCAGGACCACTGCACCACTAATGGGAAAAAGTCTATTTCCAGCACTAAGTAGTTCTGGTTAGCACAAGAACCCAGACCACTGCACAATCAATGGAAAAGAACTCTGCTCTTAGAGGGACTATTAGCAAACTACTCTTAAGTTCTTATTCCTGGTATCTAAAATTGATAGGTATGGATCATTAAGGTGGATACACTAAAAAAATAAACAATAAAACTGACATTATCTGTTCCTTTTTTTTTTTTCTTTTTTTTTTTTTAAATTTGTAATAATAAATTCTATTTTTACTTTACTGTGAGGAAACTCTTAGCTATTGTTTACGGAAAGGCAGGATTCTTACAAAGGAAAGCAGAGCTGCCTAGGTTTACAAAAACAGCTTTTCTAATAATTTCTTTTGTTCCCTCCTTTTAAATAGGTTATCACTGTGAATACAAGACACGTACAGGCACAAAACCAGATGGCTGTGCGATTTGCTTCAGATCTTCAATGTTTGACTTGGTGATGGTGAAACCTGTGGAGTATTACAGACCTGATATAGCACTTCTGGACAGGGATAACATTGCACTGGTGCTGCTGCTCCGACCTAAAGGCCAACAGGACCTGTCATATATATGTGTAGCAAACACTCACCTGTTGTTCAACCCAAAACGAGGGGACATTAAACTAACCCAGCTAGCCATTCTGCTGGCAGAAATTGGTGGCGTTGCTCTCCTGAAGGACAAACAATTCTGTCCCATTGTCCTTTGTGGGGACTTTAATTCTGTACCTGGATCACCTTTATACCGCTTTATAAAGGAAGGAATGCTGAACTACAAGGGCATGACTATTGGGAAGGTAACGAATGGGCTACATTACAAGTGGGGGGGGGCGGTGTAAATTAAAGGGATACTAAACCAAATGTGTTTTATTTAATGATTCAGATAGAGCATGCAATTTTAAGCAACTTTCTAATTTTACTCCTATTATTAATTTGTCTTCGTTCCCCTTGTATCTTTATTTGAAAAGCAGAAATGTATAGCTAAGGGCCCATTTTTGGTTTAGCACCTGGGTAACACTTGCTGATTAAGGGCTAAATGTAATCAATGACCAATCGGCAAGCGCTACCCAACGCGCTGAACCAAAAATGCTCCTAAGCTTTACATTCCTGCTTTTTCAAATCAAGATACCAAGAGAACAAAGAAAAGTTTGTAATAGGAGTAAATGAGAAAGTTGATTAAAATTGCATGCTCTAGCTGAATCCTGAAAGAGAAAATTTAGGTTTAAGTATCCCTTTAACCCATTCAGCGCTGATCTATTTCACACCCCTGTGATAGAAACATAAATAGGCAAAAAATCTTTTGTTTCACAAAATATCTATTTTTACTCATACAGTTCTGCTATTTGACAACTTTAATGTTTTTTTTTTTTGTTTTTTGTTTTTTTTTATTGGCTCATAAAAATATGGAAATGAGTCCTAACTTCAACTGTACAACTAAATGAGGCTTGCAGTTAGCCAGGTAATCCTTATAGCTATTTGAATGATGGGGCCTCACTCTTTTAAACGAGGGGCCTTTATGATATATTTCAATGTGAGAGGGTAATAAATGCCTATTAAACAATGCCATAAACCCCATAACAGAACCAGAGCTCCGTGGATCCTGTGAACGATGAGGATTGCTCCTTCCAAATGAGGGATGTCAAATCTGTTGATGTATTGAGAGTGGCAACTCCCTCTGTGTCATATTCCTATGGTTCTGTCAGGTGATCTAAAAAATTGACCCTGACGAAGATATAAAGCCCTTGCCCTGCTACTCGTATAGGTGCAGAGCTTTATAGGTGTAGCTTTCTCCTTCACAGCAAGAAATCACTTCTTTCCCTCTTTAACATTATATAGCTCATTGTATGACAGCTGTGTAAGTAGCTCTGAGAGAGAAGTATGTTTCAGCCACTTAAAGGATCACTCAGTGCTGTAGATTTACATAATTAACAAGTGCATAATAAAGAGACAATGCAATAACACCTATTCTGAATTTCAAATAAGCAGTAGATTTCTTTTCTGACAAATTTATTTTTTCTCCTATTTTCTGGCCCCCCTGTATCATGTGAGAGACATCAGCCAATCACAGACTAGTATACGTATACCCTGTGAGCTTGTGCACATGCTCAGTAGGATCTTGTTCCCCAGAAAGTGTGTATATGAAAAGACTGGGGAAAAATTGATAATGGAAGTAAATTGGAAAGTGTCTTATAACTACTGCTCTATCTGAATCATAAGTTTATTTTGATTTGAGTGTCCCTTTAATGTACATTGCAGAATACATTTGCTATTCTTGTCTATGTAGCTGGGCAGCCATGGAGATACCTGGGTAGAGTTCTGTTTTAAATCCTGAGTGTGACTTGTTTAACTGGAGAACAATGGTTTAACCATGCAACAATTAAAGGGACAGTCAACACCAGAATTTTTGCTGTTTTAAAAGATAGATAATCCCTTTATTACCCATTCCCCAGTTTTGCATAACCAACAGTTATAATTATATACGTTTTACCTTTGTAATTACCTTGTATCTAAGCCTCAGCAGACTGCCCCCTTATTTCAGTTCTTTTGACAGACTTGCATTTTAGCCAATCAGAACTGTCTCTGTGGTAAATTCATGTGCATGAGCTTAATGTTATCTATATGAAACATGTGAACTAATGCCCTCTAGTGGTGAAAAACTATCAAAATGCATTTAGATTAGAGGATGCCTTCAAGGTCTAAGAAATTGGCATATGAACCTCCTAGGTTTAGCTTTCAACTAAGAATACCAAAAGAACAAAGCAAAATTGGTGATTAAAGTAAATTGGAAAGTTGTTTTAAAATTACATGCTCTATTTAAATCATTTTTTTTTTTTTGGACTTGACTGTCCCTTTAAAAAAATAAGTTAAATTCAATGGGAAAAAAAACTATACTAATGGCAAGTTTAGTTTACCAATCAAACATTAAAGGGACTGTAAAGTCAAAATTAAACTTTCATGATTCGAATAGGGCATGCAGTTTTAAACAACTTTCCAATTTTACTTTTGTTATCAAATTTGCTTTTGTTTTTTTAGTATCTTTTATTGAAGAGTAAAACTAAGTAGGCTCATAAGAGTTTAGGAGTGTGCACATGTTTTTAAAGGGACACTGAACCCAATTTCTCTTACTTGGTGTATCCAGTCCACGGATTCATCCTTACTTGTGGGATATTCTCAATCCCTACAGGAAGTGGCAAAGAGAGCACACAGCAAAGCTGTCCATATAGCTCCCCTCAGGCTCCGCCCCCCCAGTCATTCTCTTTGCCGCTCTAACAAGTAGCATCTCCACGGGAGGGTAAAGAGTTTGTGGTGTTAGATTTGTAGTTTTTATTTCTTCAATCAAGAGTTTGTTATTTCAAAATAGTGCCGGTTTGTACTATTTACTCTGAGGCAGAAAGTGATGAAGATTTCTGCTGAGAGGAAAAAGATTTTAGCATGTTGTAACTAAAATCCATTGCTGTTCCCACGCAGGACTGTTGAGTACCGGAGAACTTCAGTTGGGGGGAACAGTTTGCAGGCTTAACTGCTTAAAGGGACAGTAAACCTTAAAAATAATGTTATATAATTCTGCACATAGTGCAGAATTATATAACATTATTTAGGTGCTATAGCCATAAAAGCCTTTTTTACAGTTTAATTTGCTAAAATACGGCGCTTTTACAGACCCTTCTTCCTCTCCCCTTTAAGCAGTTAAGCCTGCAAACTGTTCCCCCCAACTGAAGTTCTCCGGTACTCAACAGTCCTGCGTGGGAACAGCAATGGATTTTAGTTACAACATGCTAAAATCTTTTTCCATTATTTTTAAGGTTTACTGTCCCTTTAAGGTATGCTCAGTCATTTTTTTCTAACAAGACCTGGTAATGCTAGAAGACTGACAGAAATCCCATGAGGGAAGGTAAGCCATTTTCTGAGACGCAGTATAGAAGGATGGCTTCAGTTAAGGGCTTAAATACTGGTAGACACTGTGATGGGCTAAATCGATTACTTTATTAGTGTAATCTTATATTTGTTCAAGCGTTTTAGACGTTGGAAACACTTTTGGGGTTTTTATTACGCCTGGCATATTGTACGACACCTAATCTGACTCAGGAAGGCCCCATAACTCTGAAATGAAGAGGGAGGGGGCCTCATTTTCGCGCCTCAGTTGCGCTGTTGATTTGCAAGACAGCTTCATGCAGCTTCACGTGTAGAGTCCTGAGAGTGCAGGAGGACTTCAGGGAGGCTTATTTTTCTTCTACAAATAACCCTAAAGGAAGGTAGGGCCACAGCAAAGACTGTGGCACTGTACTGTAGTGGGTTAAACTGGTTGTTTACTTCAATTTGCTCCGGTTTGGGCAATAAGGGGTTAATTGATTTGAAAATTTGTGTGCAATCATTTCAAAGCATTAGGGTCATGTGGTGAAAATTTCATAAAGATCGGATGTTTTTTGATTTGGTAAAGTGTGTGCTTATTATTATTTAAAGACACAGTAACGTTTTTTCAAAAAGTGATTTTTTTTTTGTGTTGTAGTGCTGTCTGTCTGTCAAACATGTCTGAGCCTTCAGATAGACCTTGTTCTTTATGTTTAAAAGCCATGGCGGTACCCCCACTGCATTTATGTTTAAAGTGTGCTAAAACATCTAAGCATTTTAAAGACCATCCAGTGACACTTAAAAATGCAGCCCAAGATGATTCCTTAACAGAGGGTAATGAGGATAGTCCTTCTTCCTCTCCCCATGTGTCGACACCAGTTACGCCCGTGCAAGCGATGCCTAGTACCTCTAGCGCATTGGCCCCTATTACTTTACAACAATTAGCAGCAGTAATGGATAATTCCCTTGCAGCATTTTTATCCAAACTGCCAGTTTTTCCAAAAAAGCGCGATAGCTCAGTTTTAAATACAGAGGATGAGCAATCAGAAGCTTTGGATAATTTATCTGTCGTACCCTCACAAAACTCAGAAGTAGCAGTGATTGACGGTCTGTCTGAGGGAGAAAATTCTGACACAGGAAAAGTTTCTCAGCATTCAGAGTCAGATTCCTTAGCGTTTAAATTTAAGCTGGAACACCTCTGCGTCCTGCTTAAGGAGGTTTTAGCTACGCTGGATGATTGTGACCCCATGGTGGTCCCAGAAAAATTGTGTAAAATGGACAGGTTTTTAGAGGTCCCCGTATACACTGAGGCATTTCCGATCCCAAAGAGGGTGGCGGATATTGTGACTAAGGAGTGGGAGAGACCAGGTGTACCCTTTGTTTCCCCCCCCCCTATCTTTAAGAAAATGTTCCCCATAAACGACCCCAGGCGGGACGCGTGGCAGACGGTCCCCAAGGTAGAGTGGGCTGTTTCAACACTTGCTAAGCGTACAACTATACCAATAGAGGACAGTTGTGCTTTCAAAGATCCTATGGATAAAAAATTGGAAGGATTGCTAAAGAAAATGTTTGTTCAGCAAGGTTTTCTTCTTCAACCAATTGCCTGCATTATTCCGGTAACTACTGCAGCGGCTTTTTGGTTCGAGGCCCTGGAGGAGTCGCTCCAGAGGGAGACTTCATACGATGAGGTCATGGATTGAATTCATGCTCTAAAGCTGGCTAATTCTTTTATCACTGATGCCGCTCTCCAATTAGCTAAGCTAGCGGTGAAAAACTCAGGTTTTGCCATCATGGCGCGAAGAGCGCTTTGGCTCAAATCGTGGTCGGCCGATATGTCGTCCAAAACGAAACTGTTAAATATTCCCTTCAAGGGGGAAACCCTATTCGGCCCAGAGCTGAAAGAAATTATTTCACATATCACTGGGGGGCAAGGGCCATGCCCTTCCACAAGATAGGCCGTTTAAGGCCAAAAACAAGGCTAATTTTCGCTCCTTTCGCAACTTCAGGAGTGGACCTGCCACAACCTCTGCTGCCGCAAAGCAAGATAACGCTTCCCAGCCCAAAGCAACCTGGAAACCCTTGCAGGGCTGGAATAAGGGTAAACAGGCCAAGATGCCTGCTCCTGCTACCAAGACAGCATGAAGGGGTAGCCCCCAATCCGGGATCGGATCTAGTAGGGGGCAGACTTTCTCTCTTTGCTCAGGCTTGGGCAAGAGATGTTCCAGATCCCTGGGCATTTAGAAATAGTTGCTCAAGGGTACCTTCTAGAATTCAAGGATTCTCCCCCAAGGGGAAGGTTCCACATTTCTTGTTTGTCTTCAGACCAAACAAAGAAACAGGCGTTCTTACGCTGTGTAGAAGATCTTCTAAAAATGGGAGTGATACACCCAGTTCCAATTGCAGAACAAGGACTGGGCTTTTACTCAAACCTGTTAGTAGTTCCCAAAAAAGAGGGAACTTTCAGGCCAATCCTGGATCTAAAGATTTTAAACAAATTCCTCAGAGTTCCGTCTTTCAAAATGGAAACCATTCGGACAATCTTGCCGATGATCCAGGAAGGTCAATATATGACTACTGTGGATCTAAAGGATGCGTATCTACATATTCCTATCCACAAAGATCACCATCAGTTCCTAAGGTTCGCCTTTCTGGACAAACATTACCATTTCTTGACCCTTCCTTTCGGGTTGGCCACCGCTCCCAGAATTTTCACAAAGGTGCTAGGGTCCCTTCTAGCGGTACTAAGACTGCGGGGCATTGCAGTAGAACCTTAGCTAGACGACATATTAATACAGGCGTCGTCCTTTCACAGAGCCAAGGCTCATACGGACATTGTTCTGGCCTTTCTAAGGTCTCACGGGTGGAAGGTGAACGTAGAAAAAAGTTCTCTGTCCCCGCTCACAAGGGTTCCCTTCCTGGGAACACTAATAGACTCGGTAGAAATGAAAATCTTTCTGACAGAGGTCAGGAAGTCAAAACTGTTGAATACTTGCCGAGTTCTTCATTCCATTCCTTGCCCTTCTGTGGCTCAGTGCATGGAGGTAATTGGTTTAATGGTTGCGGCAATGGACGTAGTCCCTTTTGCCCAAATTCATCTGAGACCACTGCAACTGTGCATGCTCAAACAGTGGAATGGGGATGACGCAGATTTGTCTCCTCAAATACAAATGGACCAGAAAACCAGAGACTCTCTTCTCTGGTGGTTGTCTCAAGATCACCTGTCTCAGGGAATGAGTTTCCGCAGACCGGAGTGGATCATTGTCACAACCGATGCCAGTCTGTTAGGCTGGGGTGCGGTCTGGGGCTCCCTGAAGGCTCAGGGTCTATGGTCTCGGGAAGAATCTCTTCTCCCGATAAACATTTTGGAACTGAGAGCGATATTCAATACGCTCCAGGCGTGGCCTCAACTAGCGGAGGCCAAATTCATCAGATTTCAGTCGGATAACATCACGACTGTAGCGTACATCAATCATCAGGGAGGAACAAAGAGTTCCCTAGCGATGAAGGAAGTATCCAAGATCATCAAATGGGCGGAGGATCACTCCTGCCATCTATCTGCAATTCACATCCCAGGGGTTGACAACTGGGAGGCGGATTTTCTAAGTCGTCAGACTTTCCATCCGGGGGAATGGGAACTCCACCCGGAGGTTTTTGCTCAGCTGACCCAGCTATGGGGCATTCCAGAATTGGATCTGATGGCGTCCCGTCAGAACACCAAACTTCCCCTTTACGGATCCAGATCCAGGGATCCCAAGGCGGCATTGATAGATGCATTAATAGCGCCTTGGTCATTCAGTCTAGCTTATGTCTTTCCACCGTTTCCTCTTCTCCCTCGGCTAGTAGCCAGAATCAAACAGGAGAAGGCTTCGGTAATTCTGATAGCGCCTGCGTGGCCACGCAGGACTTGGTATGCAGACCTAGTGGACATGTCATCGGTCCCACCATGGAAACTGCCATCGAGGCAGGATCTTCTAATTCAAGGTCCTTTCAAGCATCCAAATCTAGTTTCTCTGCAATTGACTGCTTGGAGATTGAACGCTTAATTCTAGCTAAGCGTGGGTTCTCTGAATCAGTTATAGACACTCTGATACAGGCCAGAAAGCCTGTCACCAGGAAAATTTACCATAAGATATGGCGGAAATATCTTTGTTGGTGTGAATCCAAGGGTTACTCGTGGAGTAAGGTTAGGATTCCAAGGATATTGTCTTTTCTCCAAGAAGGATTGGAGAAAGGTCTGTCAGCTAGTTCCTTAAAGGGACAGATATCTGCTCTGTCTATCCTGTTACATAAGGGTCTGGCAGCTGTACCAGACATTCAGGTGTTTGCACAGGCCCTAGTTAGAATCAAGCCTGTTTACAAGCCTGTGGCTCCTCCATGGAGTCTAAATTTAGTTCTTTCAGTTCTTCAAGGGGTTCCGTTTGAACCTTTGCATTCCATAGATATTAAGTTATTATCTTGGAAAGTTTTGTTTTTATTAGCCATTTCTTCTGCTCGAAGAGTTTCTGAATTGTCTGCTTTGCAGTGTAATTCACCCTATCTGGTGTTCCATGCGGATAAGGTTGTTTTGCGTACCAAACCTGGTTTTCTTCCAAAAGTGGTTTCTAATAAGAATATTAACCAGGAAATCATTGTTCCTTCTCTGTGTCCTAATCCAGTTTCTAGGAAGGAACGACTTTTACACAATCTTGACGTGGTTCGTGCTTTAAAATTCTATTTAAAAGCAACTAAAGATTTCAGACAAACATCATCCTTGTTTGTTGTCTATTCTGGTAAGAGGAGAGGTCAGAAAGCGACTTCTACCTCTCTTTCCTTCTGGCTGAAAAGCATCATCTGATTGGCTTATGAGACTGCTGGAGATTTGTAAGGCAGCGACTTGGTCTTCACTGCATACATTTGCCAAATTTTACAAATTCGATACTTTTGCTTCTTCGGAGGCTATTTTTGGGAGAAAGAGGTTTTGCAAGCAGTGGTGCCTTCCGTTTAGGTGACCTGACTTGTTCCCTCCCTTCATCCGTGTCCTAAAGCTTTGGTATTGGTATCCCACAAGTAAGGATGAATCCGTGGACTGGATACACCAAGTAAGAGGAAACAGAATTTATGCTTACCTGATAAATTACTTTCTCTTACGGTGTATCCAGTCCACGGCCCGCCCTGACAATTAAGTCAGGTTCAAATTTAATTTCTAAAATAACTACAGTCACCACTGCACCCTATGGTTCTCCTTTTTCTCCTAACCGTCGGTCGAATGACTGGGGGGGCGGAGCCTGAGGGGAGCTATATGGACAGCTTTGCTGTGTGCTCTCTTTGCCACTTCCTGTAGGGATTGAGAATATCCCACAAGTAAGGATGAATCCGTGGACTGGATACACCGTAAGAGAAAGTAATTTATCAGGTAAGCATAAATTCTGTTTTTTTTCTTTTATGATTCAGATAGAGCATGCAATTTTGAGCAACTTTCTGGTTTACTCCTATTATAATTTTTTTCTTTGTTCTCTTGCTATCTTTATTTTTAAAGCAGGAATGTAAATCTTCGCAGCCAGCCCATTTTAGGTTCAGCACCATGGATAGCACTTTCTTATTGGAGGCTTAGATTTACCTACCAATAAACAAGCATAACCCAGGTTCTCAACCAAAAATGGGCTGGCTCCTATGCATCACATTCCTGCTTTTTAAATAAAGATAGCAAGAGAACAAAGAAAAATTAGTAATATGAGTAAATTAGAAAGTTGCTTAAAATGTCATGCTCTATCTGAATCATGAAAGAAAAAATGTGAATTTAGTGTCCCTTTAAGTAGTCTATGGCAGCAACATTGTATAACAAATAATCTTGGAAAATGCTGCTGCCACAGAGTACTAAAGACGTGCACACTCCTGAGCTCTTATGAGCGTACCTAGCTTTACTCTTCAATAAAAGATACCAAAATAACAAAGCAAATGTGATAATAGAAGTAAATTGGAAAGTTGTTTAAAACTGCATCCCCCTATTTAGATAGAACATCAATTTTTAAACAACTTTCTAATTTACTTCTATTATCATATTTTCTTTGTTTTCTTGTGATCCTTAGCTCTAGAGTGTGCACGTGTCTGCAGCACTATATAGCAGCAGTTTTGCAACAATGTTATACATTAGCAGGAGCACTAGATGGGCAGCACTATTTCCTGTCATGTAGGGCTTCAGGCATGTGCACGCTACCTACCTAGGTATCTCTTCAACAAAGAATAATATGAGAATTAAATAAATTTAATAATAGAAGTAAATTGGAAACTTTTTAAAAATTGTATTCTCTATCTGAATCATGAAATAATTTTTTTGGGTTTAATGTCCCTTTAAATACCTCCCCCACTTCTCTCATCCCCACAGTCATTCTTTGCCTTTCGTCACAAGATGTTGGCAGATAATTGTCAGAAGTTTGATATAGTTTCTTATGGAGGGTAGTACTCTTCGCAATGGGACTGGAGTTTTAAGTAATCCTGTCAGCCTCTCAGTGAGAACATGGATGAAAGTTAGAGTCCGGAGATGCAGGGAGAGTTTTCCTGCGAACCCATCCCGGCTCATATTAACAGGTCCTTGGGAATCAGCGTTGACGAGTTTCGCTGCCTACCTTCACTCAAGTCCATGTCAGAAGCGAGGCTACTATCTGTCACACTTGAAGGGCCGTGTTCCTGTTCCACGGCGTAGATTCCGGTAAGATTGTTTCTTTTTATTTCGATATTTGATGTTAACGAAACAAGGAAGGGTCCCAGTGGGACTCCTTTTATCTTAATAAGGAATCATGGGTTAATATCTCCTGAGGACTGGTTATTGAACAGCGGTGACTTTTAATCATGTTTGTTATATGGTTCTATCTGCAAATGTGTAGCTATTTTTAGGCTCACAGCCTTTTCGGAACATAACGGCCTCCTTTTATTGACGCAATCTTCAAGATTGCACGCCCTTTTCGTGACTGGCACGGTGCTCCTTGTGACCAGGGCGGTTACGTTGTTTTTCATTCCCGTATGCTGACTGTGTGCAACCGAAAGAGACTTGCTCATGGGTTGTCTGGTTCACAGGAGATGGTGAGTGTGCCAGCCATTGGGGGTGTTAAAGGGTGCCAGTTAGTTTTTTTGTAATCCCAAGATTATGGAGGATTCTGCTATGCGCGACACGGATGCCTCTGATACGTAGGATGTGTCTTGTGATGAATATGAAATGACCTGGGTAATAAATGCCAATCCGTTATGTTCCAATTGCCGTTCTAGAGTACTCTCTTCTCCCGATGCAGGGAGCTTAAAGTGCGTTGAGCCATCCGCCTCGAGGTTTCGATGACCTGTGAAGAGAGTGCCCGGCTACGCAAGCAGGTGTCCCTATGGCCTTTACTCCTCCGGAGGGTGGCTTGTTCCCTGCAGAGGTTACGGCATGGTTCCGCACGGCCATTTCTATGCTGCTGAATCATTTATATCTCCTAAGTGAAGTATTTCTAAGATACTGTCCGTGTTCCGTTAACCAGGGCCCATCGGGCATGGGATCGCCCGATTCAGTTCGGCATTCAGGGAAGCATTGGCCCCTGAGATTTTAGGGTCCCCTATCTTGGGGCCAGGGTCTTCAGTTGATCTGGCAAGAGTTGATTTTGCCTTCAGTTATAGGCTGGATCGCCTTCGTGTTCTTTTAAGACCTGTTTTGGCAATGTTGAAGGATCTCAGGCCTAGCGGGCCGAGGGATCTGAGGCCTTAGAAGCTGGATGGCAAAATGGATCTGACGTTTGGGGATGAAGCCAATCTACTTAACGTCACCATTTTTTCTTTTTCTTTGATTTTCGGTTCCAGTTCTGAGCTTGGGTGACTGGGGCTTTTAATCAGCTGGTCCCCGTTGTCGTCCTCATTCACCTTGGGCGTTCACCCGATGGGTGCTGCCTAAATTTTATTTTTTTGATCTGGATGGATGTGTTTAATTTGTTTTTTCTTAAGTTTATGCCTGTTAGATTTTCGTTTTTATGAACGTTCTTCTCTGGAACCGATACTTGCGATTTAGGTCGCGTGGGCACTTCCTCGCACTTGTTGAATAATAGAATTATGTTTTCCTAGTTCATTTATCGATCCTTCGGGACAAATTTTCTTGGACCTTGGGCAGTTCTAGAGCTTTTTCCACTGTTACCAGGGTTCATTTCACCCTCGTGGTGCTGATTAATCCTGTTGGATTTTGGATGTCACTTGGCCTATTCTATGGACTCCGGGCTCAGATCCTACTGATGTATGAGGCCTGTTGTTTCAATACAACCCCTCCGAACAGAGGGTTATGAGTACCAATCTTGATTGGTTGTTCGGCTTCTCGCCTGGGATACAGTTCTGTTTTTGCAAAAGTCATCTTGGTTCTCAGGTCCCCGGGGACTCAGAACCGTTATTCCATTCTTTGGAGTTGGGAGATTTGTGTGACCTAATGGGGTCTGGTGTGCCGAGTGATTAATGGTTTGCATTTTCACTTGAGGTTCTTCCGGACGCTGACTCTTTAGCCTATTAAGCATTTTATTGCGGTGACGAGTTTCCTTCCTTCCCGCCTTGGGTGGATCATATGGACTGGATGCGCGGGCATGTTCTTTCTCTGCTCAGGGTTGTGTTACTCTAAGAGTTGGTGTGCAGGGGTTCCCTGCCTTTTGTGTGGAGCTGCAAAGCTCCAGCTTTTGCCTTCTTAAAGGAGATTTTTGGAAGATAGATTCTTCAAGGATCTCTGGCTGTTGTCTCTTCCATTATTTGGTCTGACCATGGTCTTGACATTTGGGTGTGTCTCCGTCCTTGTTGCAACTCTGGCCTTGGGGCTTGTCAGGGAAGAGGCGAGGTCGGTTATGGAGGGCCCGCCTTTCTGGGTTCAGGAGTTGACCATTTATCCTTGATGCTCTGTTAGGGGCTTCGTGGGCGGGGTTCTCATTCACCTTTTGGTGTTGGTTGCTACCTTGCCTGTGTGTGTAGCACATATTAACGCTTGCCTACGAGATTTCTTTGCTATCCAAGTGCCCTGGGTGCTGAATCTTAGACCGTTAAGGAAGTCTTTGTGACTCTTGGGTTTGAAGCTATTGCTAGATTGCTAAGTCTACAGACTTTAAAGGTGCGTTCCTCCTTGTAGGAAGCAGCTTAGGGTTCCTCTGGAAGTAGGATCTTCATTTGATTCCGTTTTCGAGGACCCTGACCTGGGTCCGTGTCTCTCCTTGGATGGGTGTGGACGGTTCGTTCTCACTCTAGATGTTTGTGGTCCCGTGGGCCTCTCTCCGTAGAGGCTGGGGCTCTGTGAGAGATGCCTATCTGTTTGTGGCTTAGGCTTTAGGTTCCTCTGACGGTCCCTTACTGGTTTTCTGGCGCATTAACGCTGTTCCTGTACACTCCAGGTATCTTCACCTGGGTTGGCGATATGGCCGAGGGGTCTCACCTCTATCGTAGGGTGGTTTTTTGTTCTTTCATCCTTCCTCTTCTAGAGCGGGGGTAGGGTTCTCCGGGTTTGGAGTTACCTTGGTATTTGTAGCGACCTGTGGGTCCTTGGTGTGTTGCCTTGTAAGGGTTTTTTCCCCTCTTACGTTTCAGATTCTTGGCAGGGGAGTTGCGATGTAATGACTGGTTCCTGCAGCAGGAGGCTGAGGGTTTGATCCTTATGGGACTCCTGCTATATGTTGGATTCTGATATATGGATGCTGAGGGTCTGAGGACCTTCTTCCCTTGGGAAGTGTTCCTTGTTTTGAGAATACAGCCGTGTAGGGGGTTTCGCACCCGAGCACAATGTCTATCCTGACTCATGGTAGCATACCGTTTGTAGTAACGGTCAGCGGTCTAACTGGGGGCTTTGTTCCTACATTGACCCTTCTTTTCTCTTCCAGAAGTCTGAGACTCTTGTCTTTGCTCTTGACTAGCCTTTGGGCTAGGACCATTATCATAGAGTGAAGATTGGGGGTCGGTTACTCATGCAGGTTTGACAGTTTTTTCTTTAGAGTGGGTTCTCTCCTTTGTGTGAGGTCTTGGATGTCCTCCTTCTTTTCCCCTGTTGTTCAGGGCTGGGAGGGGGCGTTCCTTGGAGCAGATATTTGGACGGCTGTGAGCCCTTGAAAGGGCTATTGCACTTTGAGGGTGTAACCAGCTACAGCTAATTGCACTTTGACTGGGTGTTAGCAAGCTTTGAAGCTCCTTCGGTGTTTGGGTTTAGCAACAGTGAGTCGGCTTTCTACCTGGTAACTGGTCATTGGGAGTTCCTGTTCAGCGGTTGGTGTTCTTTTTGGAGAACTCTTTACTAGCTGCTGGGATAATTATTCTATTTCTGCTGTCTAGCTTGCAGATCTAGATTTATTATGAGGCAACAGGGAACTCATGATTTTCCTGGAGTACTCGGTATGGTACAGGGTCAGGGATATGAGGGTGTTCCTCAAGTCCTTTTTGGGACATGTTTCCCTGTGTATGCATCTCTCTTTCTTTGGTCCTTGTGTTCTAGGGAGTTCATCTCCCTGGGCGTTGCTATTGTACGACAACCATGGGTTGTTCTATGTTCTGCAAAGTGGAACGATCCTTTGGATTTTCATGAGATTCTGTTCTCCTTTTTGGGGGGCAGATAGAGGTCCTTGTCTTGGCCGGGTACCTTCATGGTAGTCGTGATCCGCGGGGTTGGCTCCTCGAAGGTTGTTTGGGCTTGAGGGTCTCTGGGACTGAGTGGTTTAGTTCGGCTTTGCTAGCAGTGTAACTAATGTGCAGTTAACTGGGCTTTGGGTTTTAACCCGTGTCCTCTATACTTTTTCGGGTATCGAGTAATCAGGCTGTGGTGCCTTTCGAAGGGGCGCCTTTTGTACCCACCCGTTGTTTGCATTCAGTGTCCTCTAGCTTGGGTATTCTTTTCCCAAAAGTAATGAATGCAGCTGTGGACTCTTCCCTTTTAAGAAGAAAAACATAAATTATGCTTACCCGATAATTTCATTTTCTTCTGAAGGGAAGATTCCATAACTCCTGCCCGTGTTTTTATATATGAGGCGGCTGTAATTTTTTGTTCTTCTGGCACCTTTTTTCACACTGATATTTCTCCTACTGTTCCTTGTTCTCTCGGTAGAATGACTGGGGTATGAGGGAAGTGGGGGAGGTATTTAAGTCTTTGGCTGGGGTGTCTTTGACTCCTCCTGGTGGCCAGGTTCTGTATTTCCCAAAAGTAATAAATGCAGCTGTGGACTTTTCCCTTTAGAAGAAAATGAAAATATCAGATAAGCATAATATTGTTTTTTTGTCTAAATGTATTATAATCCTAACCTGTCTATTTAGGTGTCTGGACAAGAAAAATACCCTAGAGGGCAAAGAACTTTGACTAGGCCTATCTGGCCAAAGAGATTGGGCATCTCCCAGAGCTGCACGTTTGAACCAACAGAAGGTTCAGAAAAGACTGGTAAGACATAATGCCAAACTAACAGTGAAGGTACATGATATTACATTTGTTCTGATTATCTCAGTTACATTGTTTCAGGGAGAGAAACGGATTATTATGGCATATACATTTTGTTCACTTCACCTGAACCCATCATGCTACTAAATGTGATGAAGCCTTATTGCTGTAATATTTTATTTAGTTCTTTGTATGTTATGAATATGCCATTTTCCCTGGCTCATTGCTTTTTTCTTACTTGGATAAGTAAATAATTGTATTTACAACCTGCTTTTGTTTTATTTCTGGTCTATGCTTGCGCTGACTTTGTAAGCATTATCTTAGGGCTTAACCCATTGAAATGGGGTTTCACTACCTATACTGAAAGTGTCTAGTTTAGGCTAAAGTGAAGCTGTGTAAAAATAGTCGGCAGAAGAAATTATAATCCTAGTGGAAAGTAGGAGAGATAAGTAATAAAATGTTATTTCTTTCCAATGGCATGGAGAGTCCATGAATCCATTCCAATTACTAGTGGGAATTAAACTCCTGGCCACCAGGAGGAGGCAAAAAACACCCCAGCAGAGCTGTTAATTATCACTCCTACTTCCCATAATCCCCAATCATTCTTTGCCTTGAACATCAGGAGGATGTGCGAAGATAGTGTCTGAAGATATTTAATCCTTTAATAGGCACTTTTCCCTGCAAGCAAGGATTAGGGCTATGCTGTGTCCATGTAATTCTCTTTAGTAAGAGTAATGGTGGCTTTTAGCAGTTAGAAGACGGTGAGGTAGTCCTTGCTTAATTTCTAACATCAATGCTACCCCTTGAATAGAAAACCAGGGTTTGTTACTCCTGGTTTTTTTTTTTTTTTTTTTGTTTTTTTTTCTACAGGTCTCTGTCAGAGGTTGGTAAATCTGTCACACCTAAGAAGCTTTTCCTGCCCTACAGCCGGATCCACAGGTAAGTGCTTCGCTCCTTCTAGGTTGAAGGCCTTAGAACTCTTGAAGTTAATTCCTCTGTGGATATTATATGGGGACTTATATCTCTTTATGAGAGATTTTTTTGTTAAGGGCAGCATACCAGGGCACTGAAACTGCTGAGGAGTAAGGAAGTTAAGGGGTTAATTTTATACTCCTTTTTTTAATATGAGACGGCTCTGTGAGGAGACAAAACTATATTATGTAGGTGTCCTTCATTTAATACCCTTAATAACATGGGAGTTTCAAGAGGACTAAACCGCCCAACAGACATTTTATATTTGCATAAATGAAAAGAGAGAAGCGCTCAACCTGGGAACGAACAATAGCATAATAGCTTGTTCTATGGCTAGTTACAACCCAACTTCGTCAGTGAGGTGCAGCCATATCCCTCTACAGGGAGTGCAGAATTATTAGGCAAATGAGTATTTTGACCACATCATCCTCTTTATGCATGTTGTCTTACTCCAAGCTGTATAGGCTCGAAAGCCTATTACCAATTAAGCATATTAGGTGATGTGCATCTCTGTAATGAGAAGGGGTGTGGTCTAATGACATCAACACCCTATATCAGGTGTGCATAATTATTAGGCAACTTCCTTTCCTTTGGCAAAATGGGTCAAAAGAAGGACTTGACAGGCTCAGAAAAGTCAAAAATAGTGAGATATCTTGCAGAGGGATGCAGCACTCTTAAAATTGCAAAGCTTCTGAAGCGTGATCATCGAACAATCAAGCGTTTCATTCAAAATAGTCAACAGGGTCGCAAGAAACGTGTGGAAAAAGCAAGGCGCAAAATAACTGCCCATGAACTGAGAAAAGTCAAGCGTGCAGCTGCCAAGATGCCACTTGCCACCAGTTTGGCCATATTTCAGAGCTGCAACATCACTGGAGTGCCCAAAAGCACAAGGTGTGCAATACTCAGAGACATGGCCAAGGTAAGAAAGGCTGAAAGACGACCACCACTGAACAAGACACACAAGCTGAAACGTCAAGACTGGGCCAAGAAATATCTCAAGACTGATTTCTCCTGTTAAGTGTGGTCAGTCCACGGGTCATCATTACTTCTGGGATATTAACTCCTCCCCAACAGGAAGTGCA
>NC_069502.1:1119302867-1119362867 GCF_027579735.1 Bombina bombina | reverse complement strand
ACAGGGGCACTTTATCAAAATTTACATTTCACTCGTTGTGAAAAAAAAATTTTACCTTTTAAACTTCAGCCGCTCCAGATTTCCCCGGTCGTTGCAAAGCCATTTCTGATGTCAGAAATGATGGATCAGTCATCCTCCAATCACGGCATCCCCCCGGGGGAATCAGTGTCTGATTCAAAACCGTGATTGGAGGAAGCCAGATTCCTCATTTTAGACCCAGGAAGAGGCTTTGCGACGGACGGAGGAAGCTGGAGCTGCTGTGAAGATTAAAAGGTAAGTTTTTTTTTCACAACATGAGTGAAATGTAAATTTTGATGAATTAAAGTGCCCTGTTTTTAATCAAATTTTTTAAAACTGGGCACTTTAGCATCAAAATTTACATTCACTTTAACTGCACTCATATTCAATGATGGTGTCTGCACTCCTCTTTGTTTTAACCTACTCTGTATTAACAAATCACAGAATGTACTGGACCAACTACAACCACTTACTGTAGATCAAAACAATATGTTTCCGAAATACCAGCGTATACAGTTTCATCCCATATGGTGACAAGCTGTTAAAAAATGCCTGCTCTGTCTGAATTATGAACATTTAAATTTGACTTTCCTTTTAACAATAAAAGTACATTGCAAAGGTGTTGTTTTTTTAATACATAATAAAACATTTTATATTACAAGCTCAAAGTGTTTAATATATGTTTGATATATTTAAATGTTTATATCACATCAGTCCTCGTTTATCTACTGCAAAGCAATAGAAATAAAGTATGTGAACAAAATCTTTCCTAAAAGGGTTTAGTTTCTTGCAGGTCCCTAAGCGTGATATAAATTCATAAAGCTCTAAGCCACAAAAATTAAAAAAGATATAACTCCTGATTTAAAGCTCAGTGTATACAACTTCTTGTCTATATTTATACTAGGGACCCTTTGCCTCATTTTTATCATGGTATTAACCAAATCTTTTCAATACGCATTAGAACTAATTAATATAATTATCTCATTACTTTTGGCAGAATTATTTTTCCATCTAATCCTATTGCCTATTTAGTACCACTAATCGCATTCACTTTAAAGTTAAGATGTAATGCTGCAATGAAAGAAACATCGCTAAAGACACAAAACCAAGAGTATTAAACATAAAACAATGTTGAAGATGTATTGTAGGAAAATAACAAATAAAGGTCATGTTGGAGAGGTTTTCCTTTAGTTTACCGTTTGTTTATTCAAGCAAAAATGTAAAAGAAAAGGTCTAATTTGTTAGAGCATATTATTTTAACACTAGTGTCCCTTACTCGGTTCCAATCAATCAGAATTGCTTTTAAAAGTGATCTGAATGGGTGTCGGGTTCAAATCAATTCCAAAATGTTTTTTTTTTCTTTAAAGGATTTTTGACTTTTCAAAATGTATTACAATGTGCCTGTTCAAAATATACTTTTGCCATTCTCATCTAGCATTTTTTGTTTATTTGCAAAGGGTTTATTTTTCAGTATTAAAGGGATATGAAACAAACATTTTTTTTCTTTTATGATTCAGATAGAGCATGCAATTTTAAAGGGATTGTAAAGTTTAATGAATAAGTGCCCGGTATCTAAAAAACATAATTTATGCTTACCTGATAAATTCCTTTCTTCTGTTGTGTGATCAGTCCACGGGTCATCATTACTTCTGGGATATATCTCCTCCCCCAACAGGAAATGCAAGAGGATTCACCCAGCAGAGCTGCATATAGCTCCTCCCCTCTACGTCACTCCCAGTCATTCGACCAAGAATCAACGAGAAAGGAGAAACCAAGGGTGAAGTGGTGACTGAGTATAATTTAAAAGATATTTACCTGCCTTAAAACAGGGCGGGCCGTGGACTGATCACACAACAGAAGAAAGGAATTTATCAGGTAAGCATAAATTATGTTTTCTTCTGTTATGTGTGATCAGTCCACGGGTCATCATTACTTCTGGGATACCAATACCAAAGCAAAAGTACACGGATGACGGGAGGGATAGGCAGGCTCATTATACAGAAGGAACCACTGCCTGAAGAACCTTTCTCCCAAAAATAGCCTCCGAAGAAGCAAAAGTGTCAAATTTGTAAAATTTGGAAAAAGTATGAAGCGAAGACCAAGTTGCAGCCTTGCAAATCTGTTCAACAGAGGCCTCATTCTTAAAGGCCCAAGTGGAAGCCACAGCTCTAGTAGAATGAGCTGTAATTCTTTCAGGAGGCTGCTGTCCAGCAGTCTCATAGGCTAAACGAATTATGCTACGAAGCCAGAAGGAGAGAGAGGTAGCCGAAGCCTTATGACCTCTCCTCTGACCAGAGTACACGACAAACAGGGAAGATGTTTGTCGAAAATCCTTAGTTGCCTGCAAGTAGAACTTGAGGGCACGAACTACATCCAGATTGTGTAGAAGACGTTCCTTCTTTGAAGAAGGATTTGGACACAAGGATGGAACAACAATCTCTTGATTGATATTCCTGTTAGTGACTACCTTAGGTAAGAACCCAGGTTTAGTACGCAGAACTACCTTGTCTGCGTGAAAAATCAGATAAGGAGAATCACAATGTAAGGCTGATAACTCAGAGACTCTTCGAGCCGAGGAAATAGCCATTAAAAACAGAACTTTCCAAGATAACAATTTTATATCAATGGAATGAAGGGGTTCAAACGGAACCCCCTGTAAAACGTTAAGAACTAAGTTTAAACTCCATGGTGGAGCAACAGTTTTAAACACAGGCTTGATCCTAGCTAAAGCCTGACAAAAGGCCTGGACGTCTGGATCTTCTGACAGACGCCTGTGTAACAAGATGGACAGAGCTGAGATCTGTCCCTTTAATGAGCTAGTCGATAAACCCTTTTCTAAACCTTCTTGTAGAAAGGACAATATCCTAGGAATCCTAACCTTACTCCAGGAGTAACCTTTGGATTCGCACCAGTATAGGTATTTACGCCATATCTTATGGTAAATCCTTCTGGTAACAGGCTTCCTAGCCTGTATCAGGGTATCAATAACCGACTCAGAAAAACCACGTTTTGATAAAATCAAGCGTTCAATTTCCAAGCAGTCAGCTTCAGAGAAGTTAGATTTTGATGTTTGAATGGACCCTGTATCAGAAGGTCCTGTTTTAGAGGTAGCGACCAAGGCGGACAGGATGACATGTCCACTAGATCTGCATACCAAGTCCTGCGCGGCCATGCAGGCGCTATTAGAATCACTGATGCTCTCTCCTGTTTGATTTTGGCAATCAATCGAGGAAGCAGCGGGAAGGGTGGAAACACATAAGCCATCCCGAAGTTCCAAGGTGCTGTCAAAGCATCTATCAGAACCGCTCCCGGATCCCTGGATCTGGACCCGTAGCGAGGAAGTTTGGCGTTCTGGCAAGACGCCATGAGATCTATCTCTGGTTTGCCCCAACGTCGAAGTATTTGGGCAAAGACCTCCGGATGAAGTTCCCACTCCCCCGGATGAAAAGTCTGGCGACTCAAGAAATCCGCCTCCCAGTTCTCCACTCCCGGGATGTGGATTGCTGACAGGTGGCAAGAGTGAGACTCTGCCCAGCGAATTATCTTTGATACTTCCATCATTGCTAGGGAGCTTCTTGTCCCTCCTTGATGGTTGATGTAAGCTACAGTCGTGATGTTGTCCGACTGAAACCTGATGAACCCCCGAGTTTTTAACTGGGGCCAAGCCAGAAGGGCATGGAGAACTGCTCTCAATTCCAGAATGTTTATTGGCAGGAGACTTTCCTCCTGATTCCATTGTCCCTGAGCCTTCAGAGAATTCCAGACAGCGCCCCAACCTAGTAGGCTGGCGTCTGTTGTTACAATTGTCCATTCCGGCCTGCTGAATGGCATCCCCCTGGACAGATGTGGCCGAGAAAGCCACCATAGAAGAGAGTTTCTGGTCTCTTGATCCAGATTCAGAGTAGGGGACAAGTCTGAGTAATCCCCATTCCACTGACTCAGCATGCACAATTGCAGCGGTCTGAGATGTAGACGTGCAAAGGGAACTATGTCCATTGCTGCTACCATTAAGCCGATCACCTCCATGCATTGAGCTACTGACGGGAGTTGAATGGAATGGAGGACACGGCATGCATTTAGAAGCTTTGTTAACCTGTTTTCTGTCAGATAAATCTTCATTTCTACAGAATCTATAAGAGTCCCCAAGAATGGAACTCTTGTGAGAGGAAAAAGAGAACTCTTCTTTTCGTTCACTTTCCATCCATGCGACCTTAGAAATGCCAGAACTAACTCTGTATGAGACTTGGCAGTTTGAAAGCTTGAAGCTTGTATCAGAATGTCGTCTAGGTACGGAGCTACCGAAATTCCTCACGGTCTTAGTACCGACAGAAGGGCACCCAGAACCTTTGTGAAGATTCTTGGAGCCGTAGCCAGTCCGAATGGAAGAGCTACAAACTGGTAATGCCTGTCTAAGAAGGCAAACCTTAGATACCGGTAATGATCTTTGTGAATCGGTATGTGAAGGTAAGCATCCTTTAAATCCACTGTGGTCATGTACTGACCCTTTTGGATCATGGGTAAGATTGTCCGAATAGTTTCCATTTTGAACGATGGAACTCTTAGGAATTTGTTTAGGATCTTTAAATCCAAGATTGGCCTGAAAGTTCCCTCTTTTTTGGGAACCACAAACAGGTTTGAGTAAAACCCTTGTCCTTGTTCCGACCGCGGAACCGGATGGATCACTCCCATTAATAACAGATCTTGTACACAGCGTAGAAACGCTTCTTTCTTTATCTGGTTTGTTGACAACCTTGACAGATGGAATCTCCCTCTTGGGGGAGAGAATTTGAAGTCTAGAAGGTATCCCTGAGATATGATCTCTAGCGCCCAGGGATCCTGAACATCTCTTGCCCAAGCCTGGGCGAAGAGAGAGAGTCTGCCCCCCACTAGATCCGGTCCCGGATCGGGGGCCCTCGGTTCATGCTGTCTTTGGGGCAGCAGCAGGTTTTCTGGCCTGCTTGCCCTTGTTCCAGGACTGGTTAGGTTTCCAGCCTTGTCTGTAACGAGCAACAGCTCCTTCCTGTTTTGGTGCAGTGGAAGTTGATGCTGCTCCTGCTTTGAAATTCCGAAAGGGACGAAAATTAGACTGTCTAGCCTTAGCTTTGGCTTTGTCTTGAGGTAGGGCGTGGCCCTTACCTCCTGTAATGTCAGCGATAATTTCTTTCAAACCGGGCCCAAATAAAGTTTGCCCCTTGAAAGGTATATTAAGTAATTTGGACTTAGAAGTTACATCAGCTGACCAGGATTTTAGCCACAGCGCCCTACGTGCCTGAATGGCGAATCCTGAGTTCTTAGCCGTAAGTTTGGTTAAATGTACTACGGCCTCCGAAATGAATGAATTAGCTAGTTTAAGGACTCTAAGCCTGTCCGTAATGTCGTCCAGCGTAGCTGAATTAAGGTTCTCTTCCAGAGACTCAATCCAAAAAGCTGCCGCAGCCGTAATCGGCGCGATGCATGCAAGGGGTTGCAATATAAAACCTTGTTGAACAAACATTTTCTTAAGGTAACCCTCTAATTTTTTATCCATTGGATCTGAAAAAGCACAGCTATCCTCCACCGGGATAGTGGTACGCTTAGCTAAAGTAGAAACTGCTCCCTCCACCTTAGGGACCGTTTGCCATAAGTCCCGTGTGGTGGCGTCTATTGGAAACATTTTTCTAAATATTGGAGGGGGTGAGAACGGCACACCGGGTCTATCCCACTCCTTAGTAACAATTTCAGTTAGTCTCTTAGGTATAGGAAAAACGTCAGTACTCGCCGGTACCGCAAAGTATTTATCCAACCTACACAATTTCTCTGGTATTGCAACAGTGTTACAATCATTAAGAGCCGCTAAGACCTCCCCTAGTAATACACGGAGGTTTTCCAATTTAAATTTAAAATTTGAAATATCTGAATCCAATCTGTTTGGATCAGAACCGTCACCCACAGAATGAAGCTCTCCGTCCTCATGCTCTGCAAGCTGTGACGCAGTATCAGACATGGCCCTAGTATTATCAACGCACTCTGTTCTCACCCCAGAGTGATCACGCTTGCCTCTTAGTTCTGGTAATTTAGCCAAAACTTCAGTCATAACAGTAGCCATATCTTGTAATGTTATCTGTAATGGCCGCCCAGATGTACTAGGTGCCATAATATCACGCACCTCCCGGGCGGGAGATGCAGGTACTGACACGTGAGGCGAGTTAGTCGGCATAACTCTCCCCTCGCTGTTTGGTGAAATTTGTTCAATTTGTACAGATTGGCTTTTATTTAAAGTAGCATCAATACAGTTAGTACATAAATTTCTATTGGGCTCCACCTTGGCATTGGAACAAATGACACAGGTATCTTCCTCTGAATCAGACATGTTTAACACACTAGCAATAAACTTGCAACTTGGTTACAATCTTATTTAACAAAAACGTACTGTGCCTCAAAGAAGCACTAAACGATTAAAAGACAGTTGAAATAATGAACTGAAAAAACAGTTATAGCATCAATCTTTAAAACAACACAACTTTTAGCAAAGGTTTGTTCCCATTAGTAAAGTAACAATAATTAAATTTGAAACATAAAAATTACAGAGCAACGTTTTTAATCACAGTCACTATATAAGTCTCACAGCTCTGCTGAGAGAAACTACCTCCCTTCAAAGAAGTTTGAAGACCCCTGAGTTCTGTTAGAGATGAACCGGATCATGCAGGAAATACAAGAGTAACTGACTGGAAATTTTTGATGCGTAGCAAAGAGCGCCAAAAAACGGCCCCTCCCCCTCACACACAGCAGTGAGAGAGAAACGAAACTGTCACAATTAAAACAAGCAACTGCCAAGTGGAAAAATAATGCCCAAATATTTATTCACTCAGTACCTCAGAAAATGCAAACGATTCTACATTCCAGCAAAAACGTTTAACATGATAAATACCTATTAAAAGGTTTAATGTACTTTTAACAGAGTAATTCCGGTGAAATACCATCCCCAGAATACTGAAGTGTAGAGTATACATACATGTCATTATAACGGTATGGCAGGATTTTCTCATCAATTCCATTCAGAAAATAAAAACTGCTACATACCTCAATGCAGATTCATCTGCCCGCTGTCCCCTGATCTGAAGCTTTTACCTCCCTCAGATGGCCGAGAAACAGCAATATGATCTTAACTACTCCGGTTAAAATCATAGTAAAAACTCTGGTAGATTCTTCTTCAAACTCTGCCAGAGAGGCAATAACACGCTCCGGTGTTATTGTAAAATAACAAACTTTTGATTGAAGTTATAAAAACTAAGTATAATCACCATAGTCCTCTCACACCTCCTATCTAGTTGTTGGGTGCAAGAGAATGACTGGGAGTGACGTAGAGGGGAGGAGCTATATGCAGCTCTGCTGGGTGAATCCTCTTGCATTTCCTGTTGGGGGAGGAGATATATCCCAGAAGTAATGATGACCCGTGGACTGATCACACATAACAGAAGAAATAATCTTAAAAACAAGGGCACTTTCATTCATTAAACTTTATAAAGACGCTTATTTTTAAAAATACTTACCTTAGTTTTATTGTAAATATAACGCCGATCTTTTGCCCACAGCTCCTGCTTTCATTAGCATATAGAGAATGATCCGGCTTCCTCCAATCGTTGCATGCCTCACGAGCTGGACGCCAAAGGGGGCAAAGCAAGGATTGGAGGAAGCCGGATTCATCAACAATCTGCTAAAGAAAGCAGGATCTGCGGGTGGAGGATCGGAGTTATGTTTACCATAAAGCAAAGGTAAGTATTTTTAAAAATAAGCATCTATGTAAATTTTAATGCATGTGTTTAAGATTATTATTAGATACCGAGCACTTATTCATTAAACTTTACAATCACTTTAAGCAACTTTCTATTTTACTCCTATTATCAATTGTTCTTCGTTTTCTTGGTATCGTTGTTTGAACAGCAGAAATGTAAGCTTAGGAGCTGTCTCATTTTTAGTTCTGCACCTGGGTAGCGCTTGCTGATTGGTGATTGGTACTTTAGAAAAACATATTTATTGTTTTTCTACAGAAAATCACCATCACCAGTTTCTGTGGACTTTTGTAGATAAATCAGTCGGTAAGTATTTTAAAGGATTGTAATTGACATTAACAAAGTTTTGCAGCAGCCAAACTGCAGAGCAGGACATGTTCAAGTGTTCTGCCTAAGACCAGCATATTACTGCAGCCCCCGAGCAGGAGTTAAAGGGACAGTAAAGTCAAAAATAGACTTTACAATGAGAATGAAGCAAAATTAGATAATAGAAACAAATTGGAAAGTTGTTTAAAATTATATGTTCTATCTGAATCATAAAAAATGGGGTTTCATGTAGCTATGTGTTTAACCTCTTTAGTTAGGGACAAGCAATTATGCAAAGATAAAATGCTATAAAGCAGTAGAAGACTTTCTTTTTGCCCTATTATGTCTCATTTATACCTCGTATCATTATCTTACTGATGTGTTCAGCTAGCTCCCAGTAATGCATTGCTGCTCATACAATAAAGGATACCAAGAGAATGAAACAAATTTCATGATAGAAGTGAATTGGAAAGTTGTTTAAAATCATATGCTCTATCTGAGTAATGAAAGGGAAAAAAATGTCCCTTTAAACAAATCACTGTTTATTAAGGTAAAATGCAAGTGGCACAAAATGGTAAAAAAAAAAATTAGAAATCTGATCAGTATTTAAGTTATTATGTGTGAATCATAGGAACAAATCTTTCAATTGTTGTGTCTTTACTGGCAAAGAAAAGCTTAAATAACACATCGAGGAAGGAAGAGGAAATTAAAGCACAAACCACCATGAAATGCCTCAGAGAAATAAGAATTCTGACTACCGGTGACTAAGAGAAAACTGACAACTGTTATACTAATGTATCAACAACACGGTCACATAAACAGGTCTGGTTCTTTAGTGAGAAAGGGTTTTACTTTTTTTGTGAAGTTTGTCAGCGTGATCTGAGGTTTAATGCAAAACTAATATCTATTTAAAGAACTAATGTCACCCATTTTTAGTTGAGACCACTGTAGTGGTGCAGAATATACACTATGGGCTAGATTACGAGTTGCGCAGGGTATTTTGCGGGTGTTTGCACACGTCAGATATTTTGCTCATATTACAAGTTGAACATATCGATTGAGCGCAATTAAAGTTAATGCAGGTCAGGTTAGAGTGACCTCAGGGCTCTGGTTGTTTCACAAAACAAAAAAGTCTCACAAAACACATTACAAAGTACAGTTACACTAACATTATCTAGTAAAAATTATTTGAAAAAAAATATTTCACAAAAAAAGTTATAAAGGCTCAAAAGATATAAGGTCTCAGGCGCAGGGCTTTAACATTGAGATACATACATATACATCTCTAAATATGTATATAAATATATATATATATATATATACACATATACACACACATGATGATTACAAATACTACCTTTTATGAGATGGCCGAGGTGGGTTATCACTTGCACGATATTGCCCAACCCCACATGCAACAAGCTTACTTCTAGCACAGTTAGTGCTCAAGCGGGAGCGTTAAAATACCAATCTACTTGTAACCTGGCCCTATATGACCAAAAGTATGTGACCCCCATACTTTTGGCAATATAGGGCCAGATAACAAGTGCGCTAACTGTGCTAGAAGTAAGCTTGTTGTGCATGGGGTTGCGCTCGTACAACCCTACTAATTATTTAGTGCTGGTGTTTTAGCCGTACCCATTGCTAACAGGTGCATAAAATCCAGAATATAGCCATGAAATCTCCATAGACAAACATTGGCAGTACAATTTACTGAAGATCTCAGTGACTTTAAACGTTGCACTATCATAGGGTGCCACATTTGCTACAATAACTATGAATCAGGAGCTTCATGAAATGGGTTTCTATGGCCGAGCAGCTGCACACAAGCCTCACATCAACAAGTGCAATGCCAAGAGTTGGCTGGAGTGGTGTAAAGCACGATGCCACTGGACATTAGAGTGATGAATCATGCTTTACTATCTGACGATCTGATGGAAGTATCTGGGTGTGGCAGATGCCAGAAGAATGCTACCTACTAGAATGCATAGTGCCTACTGTAAAATTTAGTGAAAAAGCGACAGTGGTCTGGGGCTGTTTTCAAGGTTTGGGCTAGGCCTCCTAGCTCCAGTGAAGGGTCATCTTGATGCTACGGTATATAAAGACATTTTATACAATTGGGCACTTACAACTTTGTAGCAAGTTTGGGGAAGGCCCTTTCCTTTCCCTGCAGATGTGTCCCTGTGCACAAAGCGAGGTCCATGAAGACATGGTTTGACAAGTTCTGTATGAAGGATCAGGAGAGGCCTGCACAGAGCCCTGACCTAAATTCCATTAAACGCCATTGGGATGAATTGGAATGCAGATTGCGAGCCAGACCTTCTAGTCCAACATCAGTGCCTGACCTCACTAATGCTCTTTTGGCTAAATGGGCACAAATTCCCAGATATACAGTCCAAAATCTTGTGGAAAGCCTTCCCAGAAGAGCGGCAACTGTTATAGCCTCAAAAAGAAGCCCATTCCATATTAATGGCAATGGTTTTGGATTGGTCCAACAAGGTTATATAGGTGTGATGGTCAGGTGTCTTACTTAAAGCTATAAATAGTAAATGCTCTAATGTGAGCATTTTATTATTACGCTATTACTTGCATCTAACACATAGTTAAAGTCAGCTCTAGAGCAGCAATGCACTACTGAGAGCTAGCTGAACACATCTGGTGAGCCAATGGCAATTCCACTGCTGCACCTGAGCCTACCTAGGTATGTTTTAACAAAGGATACCAAGAGAACCAATTTAACATTTTCTTTCATGATTCAGATAGAACATACAGTTGTCAACAACTTTCCATTTTACTTCTGTTATCACATTTTCTTGTTATGCTATGTCACTGGTTTCCAAACCGGTCCTCATGCCTCCCTAACAGGCCAGATTTTCAGGATTACCTTGGGTGAGAGCAGGTTTATAACCATACTTACTAATCAGCTGATTATTTCACATATGCTCCAGTTCAGATATCCTCAAAATCTGGCCTATTAGGGAGGCCTGAGAACAGGTTTGGAAAGCAGTGTCCTATGTTGAAAAGCAGGAAGTTGAGGAGTGTGCACGTGTCTGCAGCACTTTATGGTAGCAGTTTTGCAACAATGTTATACATTAGCAAGAGCATTATTTCCTGTCATGTAGTGCTCCAGACATGAGCCCGCTACCTATATAGATATCTCTTCAACAAAGAATAACATGAGAACAAAGTAAATGGGAAACTTTTATAAAATTGTATTCTCTATCTGAATCATGAAAGAAAAATGTGTGGTTTCATGTCCCTTTTATTGTATAACAGAAGAACATTGAAAAGTGTCTTAGTATCTGAACCATGAATATTTGATTATGACTTTATTGTCCCTTTAACGTGAGTGTAGATTATAACTACTGGTTTCTGGGTAAATCTTCTTTGTCCTCCCTCTCTGGTTAAAACCCAGATGAGACAGAGACCACCTACACTGAATAGATAGACAAACATATCAGAGTCTTTACTATAACACATAATATCTGCATAACCATATTTTCATCAATCATCTGTGCTAGGCTTACTGAACCAACCCTTCTTGTTTCCCAAACAATGGTGTATTACAGTCTTCCTTTAACCATGTAGTAATTATTATTATTATAACAATTTATTTGTAATGTGTCATCATATTCCATAAAGCTAAACATGAGATTACAGAGTTACAATAAAAACAAGATGCCAATAATCCCCGTCCTGCAACAACTTTGTCTTGGCTCCGTCTCTAACAACTGTACAACGTATAATTGTCTGCAAACCACTGGAATGCCTGGGGTACAGCTGCCATTATTTCCTAACTCTTTATATGACCTGCTATCTGGATTTCATATACTAACCCACTAAACGCCTGTCCGTCTTTCTCTTGTTTTAATTACCCATACTACATTTCTTTAGGAAATTTGCACAATACGATTCTTATTTAACCCTTTATTTCCATGCATTGAGATGTGTGAAAAACAAAGTGTGTACCTATACAAGAAACAGAGCAAGGAGATACTGCAGCACAACAAATGCAAAACTATCAATAACCTGGGTATTTAACCCTTTCCCACATTAAAACGTTCCATGCTATTAGGACGGAACTGAACTTCCTAGCCGTTTGGCTGTACTGAAAACACAGCCACTAGGTAAATGGGATCGCGGGCTGGAGGGCGTGCCTAGGGTCATAGGCACTCCCCACTGACCCAATCCCATCATTAAAATCACGCGATCACATGAACGTTTGCGTGATTTAAATTTGTATACATCAGAACTTTTTCCAATGTAGACAATTTAGTCCCAGCGGGAAAGGGTTAAAGCTTTGTCTGGAGAGAACATTAAATACAGTAAAAGTGCATGACCAACAAATACATAAAAAAGACAATGCAAAAGCACTTACGCCTAGATTTAGAGTTCTGCGGTAGCCGTCAAAACCAGCGTTAGGGGGTCCTAACGCTGGTTTTTACCGCCCGCTGGTATTTAGAGTCAGTCATTAAAGGGTCTAACGCTCACTTTGCAGCCGCGACTTTTCCATACCGCAGATCCCCCTACGCCATTTGCGTATCCTATCTTTTCAATGGGATCTTTCTAACGCCGGTATATAGAGTCTTGGCTGAATCTAACGACAAGACTCCAGCCGCAGAAAAAAGCCAGGAGTTAAGAGCTTTCTGGGCTAACGCCGGTTCATAAAGCTCTTAACTACTGTGCTCTAAAGTACACTAACACCCATAAACTACCTATGTACCCCTAAACCGAGGTCCCCCCACATCGCCGCCACTGTATTAAAAAATGTTAACCCCTAATCTGCCGACCACACACCGCCGCCACCTACGTTATCCCTATGAACCCCTAATCTGCTGCCCCTAACACCGCCGACCCCTATATTATATTTATTAACCCCTAATCTGCCCCCCACAACGTCGCCGCCAGCTACCTACAATAATTAACCCCTAATCTGCCGACCGGACCTCACCGCTACTATAATAAAGTTATTAACACCTAATCCGCCTCACTCCCGCCTCAATAACCCTATAAAAAATAGTATTAACCCCTAATCCACCTCACTAACCCTATAATAAATAGTATTAACCCCTAATCTGCCCTCCCCAACATCACCGACACCTAACTTCAAGTATTAACCCCTAATCTGCCGACCGGACCTCACCGCTACTCTATTAAATTTATTAACCCCTAAAGCTAAGTCTAACCCTAACCCTAACACCCCCCTAAGTTAAATATAATTTTATTCTAACGAAATAAAATAATTCTTATTAAATAAATTATTCCTATTTAAAGCTAAATACTTACCTGTAAAATAAACCCTAATATAGCTACAATATAACGAATAATTATATTGTAGCTATTTTAGGATTAATATTTATTTTACAGGCAATTTTGTAATTATTTTAACCAGGTACAATAGCTATTAAATAGTTAATAACTATTTAATAGCTACCTAGTTAAAATAATTACAAAATTACCTATAAAATAAATCCTAACCTAAGTTACAATTAAACCTAACACTACACTCTCAATAAATTAATTAAATAAAATACCTACAATTATCTACAATTAAACCTAACACTACACTATCAATAAATTAATTAAATACAATACCTACAAATAAATACAATTAAATAAACTAACTAAAGTACAAAAAATAAAAAAATATTTACAAACATTAGAAAAATATTACAACAATTTTAAGCTAATTACACCTACTCTAAGCCCCCTAATAAAATAACAAAGACCCCCAAAATAAAAAAAATGCCCTACCCTATTCTAAAATTAAAATAGAAAAGCTCTTTTACCTTACCAGCCCTTAAAAGGGCCCTTTGCGGGGCATGCCCCAAATAATTCAGCTCTTTTGCCTGTAAAAAAAAACATACAATACCCCCCCCCCCAACATTACAACCCACCACCCACATACCCCTAATCTAACCCAAACCCCCCTTAAATAAACCTAACACTAAGCCCCTGAAGATCTTCCTACCTTGTCTTCACCATGCCAGGTATCGCCGATCGTTCCAGGCTCCGAAGGCTTCATCCAAGCCCAAGCGGGGGCTGGCGATCCATCATCCGGCTGAAGTCTTCTATCAAGCGACGGCTGAAGAGGTCCAGAAGAGGCTCCAAAGTCTTCATCCTATCCGGGAAGAAGAGGAGATCCGGACCGGCAACCATCTTGATCCAAGCGGCATCTTCTATCTTCATCCGATGAGGAGCGGCTCCATCTTGAAGACCTCCAGCGCGGATCCATCCTCTTCTTCCGGTGTCCTAAGTCCGAATGAAGGTTCCTTTAAATGACGTCATCCAAGATGGCGTCCCTCGAATTCCGATTGGCTGATAGGATTCTATCAGCCAATCGGAATTAAGGTAGGGAAAATCTGATTGGCTGATTGAATCAGCCAATCAGATTGAGCTCGCATTCTATTGGCTGTTCCGATCAGCCAATAGAATGCAAGCTCAATCTGATTGGCTGATTGGATCAACCAATCCGATTGAACTTGAATCTGATTGGCTGATTCAATCAGCCAATCAGATTTTTCTTACCTTAATTCCGATTGGCTGATAGAATCCTATCAGCCAATCGGAATTCGAGGGACGCCATCTTGGATGACGTCATTTAAAGGAACCTTCATTCGGACTTAGGACGTCGGAAGAAGAGGATGGATCGGCGCTGGAGGTCTTCAAGATGGAGCCGCTCCTCATCGGATGAAGATAGAAGATGCCGCTTGGATCAAGATGGTTGCCGGTCCGGATCTCCTCTTCTTTCCGGATAGGATGAAGACTTTGGAGCCTCTTCTGGACCTCTTCAGCCGTCGCTTGATAGAAGACTTCAGCCGGATGATGGATCGCCAGCCCCCCGCTTGGGCTTGGATGAAGCCTTCGGAGCCTGGAACGATCGGCGATACCTGGCATGGTGAAGACAAGGTAGGAAGATCTTCAGGGGCTTAGTGTTAGGTTTATTTAAGGGGGGTTTGGGTTAGATAGGGGTATGTGGGTGGTGGGTTGTAATGTTGGGGGGTATTGTATGTTTTTTTTTAAAAGGCAAAAGAGCTGAATTCTTTGGGGCATGCCCCGCAAATGGCCCTTTTAAGGGCTGGTAAGGTAAAAGAGCTTTTCTATTTTAATTTTAGAATAGAGTAGGGCATTTTTTTATTTTGGGGGGCTTTGTTATTTTATTAGGGGGCTTAGAGTAGGTGCAATTAGTTTAACATTTTTGTAATATTTTTCTAATGTTTGTAAATATTTTTTTATTTTTTGTAACTTAGTTCTTTTTTATTTTTTGTACTTTAGTTAGTTTATTTAATTGTATTTATTTGTAGGTATTGTATTTAATTAATTTATTGATAGTGTAGTGTTAGGTTTAATTGTAGGTAATTTATTTAAGTAATTTATTGATAGTGTAGTGTTAGGTTTAATTGTAACTTAGGTTAGGATTTATTTTACAGGTAATTTTGTAATTATTTTAACTAGGTAGCTATTAAATAGTTATTAACTATTTAATAGCTATTGTACCTGGTTAAAATAATTACAAAGTTGCCTGTAAAATAAATATTAATCCTAAAATAGCTACAATATAATTATTCGTTATATTGTAGCTATATTAGGGTTTATTTTACAGGTAAGTATTTAGCTTTAAATAGGAATAATTTATTTAATAAGATTTATTTTATTTCGTTAGATTTAAATTATATTTAACTTAGGGGGGTGTTAGTGTTAGGGTTAGACTTAGCTTTAGGGGTTAATACATTTATTAGAGTAGCGGTGAGGTCCGGTCGGCAGATTAGGGGTTAATAATTGAAGTTAGGTGTTGGCGATGTTAGGGAGGGCAGATTAGGGGTTAATACTATTTATTATAGGGTTAGTGAGGCGGGAGTGAGGTGGATTAGGGGTTATAACTTTATTATAGTAGCGGTGAGGTCCGGTCGGCAGATTAGGGGTTAATTATTGTAGGTAGCTGGCAGCGACGTTGTGGGGGGCAGATTAGGGGTTAATAAATATAATATAGGGGTCAGCGGGGGTTAGGGGCAGCAGATTAGGGGTACATAGCTATAACGTAGGTTGCGGCGGTGTACGGAGCGGCAGATTAGGGGTTAAAAAAATATGCAGGGGTCAGCGATAGCGGCGGCGGCAGAATAGGGGTTAATAAGTGTAAGGTTAGGGGTGTTTAGACTCGGGGTACATGTTAGGGTGTTAGGTGCAGACTTAGGAAGAGTTTCCCCATAGGAAACAATGGGGCCGCGTTAGGAGCTGAACGCTGCTTTTTTGCAGGTGTTAGGTTTTTTTTCAGCTCAAACTGTCCCATTGTTTCCCATGGGGGAATCGTGCACGAGCACGTTTTTGAAGCTGGCCGCGTCCGTAAGCACCGCTGGTATTGAGAGTTGCAGTGGCTGTAAATTATGCTCTACGCTCCTTTTTTGGAGCCTAACGCAGCCATTCTGTGAACTCTAAATACCAGCGGTATTTAAAAGGTGCGGCCAAAAAAAAGCACGCGTAGCTAACGCACCCCTTCTACCGCAAAACTCTAAATCTAGGTGTTAGTCTAAATTTCAAATATGTAGTTGATTTTTTTTCTAAAAATAATAATATAAAAGTAAAAAAAAATTTGACAGCCATCAGCAAATGAAAAAAATGCGTCTACGTTTATACTGTGAATTCTTGCACATGTTCAGTAGCCATTGGTGCCTCAGAAATTGTTCATATAAAATGACTGAGGTGAATTGGAAAGAAAGTTGCACCAATTGGACTGATTGTGCTCCTTTACCATGTGAAGCCACATCCCCGGATCGTTACAGAGAATGACACCACCTGTGTCATTCTCTGTAACGATTGTTCGCTGGTGACGAGTGGGAGCATGGGAGGGAAGAAGGTAGGCGGATGGGCGGCTCAGTGAGGAGGGAGGGGCGGGGTTCCCTACACTATGAAAAAATAATAAGGCAGGGAACAGGGAGGGATGGGAACCTATACAACAAAAAAAGGTGGGGGAGGTGAAAGCCTACATTAATCGCTTTGAGGGGGGAGATCGGGAGGGTGAGGGGTCCCTACATTACAGAAAGAAATGAAACAATAAAGACAACATGTAAAAAGTAGCTAAAAACAGAAATAATTTTTTATTGGCAGACAAGCTGCCACTAACAAATATGGCAGAAAGAAGTGGGAGGGTTAGAGAGCTGTTTGGGGGAAGGGGGATAAGGGAGGAGGGATCTACACTACAGTTTATATATATATATATATATATATATATATATATATATATATATATATATATATATATATATATAAATATATATATATATATATATATATATATATATATATATATATATATATATATATATATATATATATATATATATATAATAATATATATATATATATATATATATATATATATATATATATATATATATTTATTTATCCCCAGTGAGCCCTATCTTGTGATGTGAAGGAGAAACATACACATTAACATAATGCTAAAAAAATGTGTGATAATCAGGCTCTAAAATCTGATATGTACTGGTATACATTTCAAATTCAACTATAATGCCCTTTTAAACGTATATTTCCACTAGTTTTACAACCACTAATACTACATAAGGCAACCATGTGACATAATCATTGCCTTTACCAATACTATTGTCAGCAATAGTTTTTCCAACTTTTGTCTTCATCTTAAAGGGATATGAAACCCAAAACTTTTATTTTGTGAATCAGACAGAACATACCATTTTTTAAAAGTTTCCAATTTACTTCTATTATCAAACTTGCTTAGTTCCCATGATATTATTTGTTGAAGGGATACCTAGGTAGACATCTGGAGCACTACATGGCAGGAAATAGTGCTGCCCTCTAGTGCTCTTGCATATGGATAACATTCTTGAAAAATTGCTGCCATAGAGTGCTCCAGAAATGGGCAGGCTCCTAAGCTTACGTCCATGTTTGTTTAACAAAAAATACCAAGAGAATGGAGTAAAATTACTCAATGTTTCATTTTATACATAACTGAGGAAAATGTTTGTCCCACTAATATTGAATATGATTTATAGTTTACACCCACATGAATCCTTTGTTTTCAGCTGTCATAATTAAATAGAATTTTGGGAATCAGAGGGAAAAAAAAAAAAAGTCCCTCACCTTGGAAAGCACAGCAACGTTTCGGATTCTGTCGACCATCTCCTGACCCTCAGGGTGAATCTTGGCCACATGTCCCCACATCCTTTCCCAGGTCTGGTTGTTAATAGGAAAGCCACTTTTGTTGACGTAGAACAGAGCCCCAGTTTCCTTGTCTTCCTCCTCTGAGTAGCCACCAGAGGAGTTACCTGACGCACTGGCTGGTGCTGGAGTAAGAGAGGAGACCAGAGGTCGGTCATGTAGGCTCCGAGATCGTGTGGGTTTGGTGGCCTTTGTCCCAGCATTTTGAGGGTGTGCATGACAATGTTTGCTGTGGGCACGATGGAAACTAGAACTGGAGCCCGTCATACTGATAGAATGGCCTCTATGGACAGGGCACCAAGATGTTTAATGAAGTCCAAATAAAATGTCATCCATCTCAAGCTCCTGCTATGTGTGACACAATCAGGCCACGGACAGAAGACAACACAGGCTTGGCTCAAAGAACCTAAAGGAAAAGTTTTCCATGTTTGAAAAAAACAAAAGCAAACAACATTCAATAAAACTTACATTATCACACCATTAACACATAAATTAGTCAAATTTCTTTTAATTCTACTTCATGCTTGCTTTTGAGTAATACTTGTAACTGTGCATATATAAAATAAGTTATTTTAGATGGTTTTTTAAGATACAACCCACCAAATTAGACTTGTTTTTTTGGCAATAACCCCATGATGCCAGTCACTAACTAGATTGTTCCAATACATGATAGAATTAATTATTAGTCTACATTAAAAAAAAATCAAAATTAGTCATATATTTGTATTAAAGGGACGTAAAACCCAAAAACGTTCTTTCATGTTTTAGATAGTGTACAATTTAAAAAAACGGCACAATTAAATGCTCTTATCAATTTTACTTTGTTCTATTGGTGTCCTTTGTTGAAAAGCAGGAAGCAATACAATGCAGCAGTTTTATAACTATGTTATACATTTGCAAGAACACCAGGTGACAACACTGTCCTGTCATGTACTGCTCCAGAAAAGTGGACTCTAACAATCTAGATATCTTTCCAACAAAGAATAGTATGAGAACTTAGTCAAGTTGATAATAGAAGTAAATTAGAAACTTTAAAAAAAAAATGATGCTCTGTGTAAATTTTGGGTTTCATATCTCTTTAATCAATTTGTAAAATGTCATAGACGTAATCCAAATGAACACTCCAAACAGGGTGAAACTTCTACGATTGCATGAAAACTGTATACACAACTGAAATAATACGTAGAAGATTTGCTATATCACAATTACATAATGCACAAGAAATTGTCATTTCTGATGTTATGTCTGGGCTTGGCAAATGACTGGAAGCCTAGGAGCCTCAGCACTTAGTATTTTACCCTTGGTTTCTATTGATATACTTATGGACTAGAGACGTATGAATCTAATGTCTAATGTTCCATACACATCCTGAGAATAAATGTCTACTTCAGCTTCCCCAAATACAGAGAATAAGATAATATATTTGAAGCGACAGCAGTAGTGTGTCATGCCAGGGGTAGTTGACAAATTTACAAGGTGACAAGTAATAGCTTTCAAAGATTGAATATAAAAACACAGTATTTACAGTACATATAGCACAAATGTTTTATTCTGTGAGAGCAGGACACAAGAAATACAGGAATCTAGACAGAATTGAAGCTGAGGAAGCGGCAAGCTATCAAAGTTCATAATCTAAAAGAGAACAAGGCTCAGGAAATATCTGATAGACTGGCAATGACTGACAAGATTTCTACTGAACTAAATACTACAGATTACGGGAACAGACACAAGAAACAAGGATAGACTTGACTTTCTCAACATCACTTACAAGCTCTGGAGCAGAAGCTGGGAAATTGTTAAACACATAAGGTTTGAGCAGAATAACATAAAAAATGGATAAGGAAAAGGGGAAAGGGCAGCTAGAGCTTAAAGGGACATTAAACACTTTGAGACGGTATTATAAATTAATAAATCGTATATATAAAAAACCTCTGCAATATAATTGCATTATTTATTTTGTCCCCTTTTCCTGTAATTCCATTCTGAAATTATGAGCATTTCAATTCCTGTTAGAAATAGAAGTGCAGAACATTGTTATATCCCACACGGTCTTTGGCTGCACACTCTAGTGACCTATTTATAAATGCCCCTAGTTGGCCACAGCAGAGTATTTAAATAAAGTTTAAATATGGCAGCTCAATTTTTTTTTACACTAAAACTTTACACTTATTTTGTCAATATTTAAATAGCTAATGAAACTTTTTTTGAATACATCATTCTATCCAGCATTTATTTAGTGTTTAATTTCCCTTTAAAGAGATAGTGTAAAATTGTTTTTTCCTTAATGTGTTTGCGATGACTTGTTATTCCAGCAGCAGAGTATAAAATATTTATTTTATTTATACAAAAACAGAATTTATGCTTATCTGATAAATTACTTTCTCCAACGGTGTGTCCGGTCCACGGCGTCATCCTTACTTGTGGGATATTCTCTTCCCCAACAGGAAATGGCAAAGAGCCCAGCAAAGCTGGTCACATGATCCCTCCTAGGCTCCGCCTACCCCAGTCATTCGACCGACGTACAGGAGGAAATATGCATAGGAGAAACCATATGATACCGTGGTGACTGTAGTTAGAGAAAATAATTCATCAGACCTGATTAAAAAAACCAGGGCGGGCCGTGGACCGGACACACCGTTGGAGAAAGTAATTTATCAGGTAAGCATAAATTCTGTTTTCTCCAACATAGGTGTGTCCGGTCCACGGCGTCATCCTTACTTGTGGGAACCAATACCAAAGCTTTAGGACACGGATGAAGGGAGGGAGCAAATCAGGTCACCTAAATGGAAGGCACCACGGCTTGCAAAACCTTTCTCCCAAAAATAGCCTCTGAAGAAGCAAAAGTATCAAATTTGTAAAATTTGGCAAAAGTGTGCAGTGAAGACCAAGTCGCTGCCTTACATATCTGGTCAACAGAAGCCTCGTTCTTGAAGGCCCATGTGGAAGCCACAGCCCTAGTGGAATGAGCTGTGATTCTTTCAGGAGGCTGCCGTCCGGCAGTCTCATAAGCCAATCGGATAATGCTTTTAAGCCAAAAGGAAAGAGAGGTAGAAGTCGCTTTTTGACCTCTCCTTTTACCAGAATAAACAACAAACAAAGAAGATGTTTGTCTGAAATCTTTAGTGGCCTCTAAATAGAATTTTAGAGCACGGACTACGTCCAAATTGTGTAACAAACGTTCCTTCTTTGAAACTGGATTCGGACACAAAGAAGGTACAACTATCTCCTGGTTAATATTCTTGTTGGAAACAACTTTCGGAAGAAAACCAGGCTTAGTACGCAAAACCACCTTATCTGCATGGAACACCAGATAGGGCGGAGAACACTGCAGAGCAGATAACTCAGAAACTCTTCTAGCAGAAGAAATTGCAACCAAAAACAAAACTTTCCAAGATAATAACTTAATATCTACGGAATGTAAGGGTTCAAACGGAACCCCTTGAAGAACTGAAAGAACTAGATTAAGACTCCAGGGAGGAGTCAAAGGTCTGTAAACAGGCTTGATTCTAACCAGAGCCTGAACAAACGCTTGAACGTCTGGCACAGCTGCCAGCCTTTTGTGAAGTAAAACAGATAACGCAGAGATCTGTCCCTTCAGAGAACTTGCAGATAATCCTTTCTCCAAACCTTCTTGTAGAAAGGATAGAATCTTAGGAATTTTTATCTTGTTCCATGGGAATCCTTTAGATTCACACCAACAGATATATTTTTTCCATATCTTATGGTAAATTTTTCTAGTTACAGGCTTTCTAGCCTGAATCAGAGTATCTATTACAGAATCTGAAAACCCACGCTTTGATAAAATCAAGCGTTCAATCTCCAAGCAGTCAGTTGGAGGGAAGCCAGATTCGGATGTTCGAATGGACCTTGAACAAGAAGGTCCTGTCTCAAAGGTAGCTTCCATGGTGGAGCCGATGACATATTCACCAGGTCTGCATACCAAGTCCTGCGTGGCCACGCAGGAGCTATCAAGATCACCGAAGCCCTCTCCTGATTGATCCTGGCTACCAGCCTGGGAATGAGAGGAAACGGTGGGAATACATAAGCTAGGTTGAAGGTCCAAGGTGCTACTAGTGCATCTACTAGAGTCGCCTTGGGATCCCTGGATCTGGACCCGTAACAAGGAACTTTGAAGTTCTGACGAGAGGCCATCAGATCCATGTCTGGAATGCCCCATAATCGAGTTATTTGGGCAAAGATTTCCGGATGGAGTTCCCACTCCCCCGGATGGAATGTCTGACGACTCAGAAAATCCGCTTCCCAATTTTCCACTCCTGGGATGTGGATTGCAGACAAGTGGCAGGAGTGATCCTCCGCCCATTGAATTATCTTGGTCACTTCCTCCATCGCCAGGGAACTCCTTGTTCCCCCCTGATGGTTGATATATGCAACTGTCGTCATGTTGTCTGATTGAAACCTTATGAATTTGGCCTTTGCTAGATGAGGCCAAGCTTTGAGAGCATTGAATATCGCTCTCAGTTCCAGAATGTTTATCGGGAGAAGAGATTCTTCCCGAGACCATAGACCCTGAGCTTTCAGGGGTTCCCAGACCGCGCCCCAGCCCACCAGACTGGCGTCGGTCGTGACAATGACCCACTCTGGTCTGCGAAAGCTCATTCCCTGTGACAGGTTGTCCAGGATCAGCCACCAACGGAGTGAATCTCTGGTCCTTTGATCTACTTGAATCGTCTGAGACAAGTCTGTATAATCCCCATTCCACTGTCTGAGCATGCACAGTTGTAATGGCCTTAGATGAATTCGTGCAAAAGGAACTATGTCCATTGCTGCAACCATCAATCCTATTACTTCCATGCACTGCGCTATGGAAGGACGAAGAACAGAATGAAGTACTTGACAAGAACTTAGAAGTTTTGATTTTCTGACCTCTGTCAGAAAAATCCTCATTTCTAAGGAGTCTATTATTGTTCCCAAGAAGGGAACTCTTGTTGACGGGGAAAGAGAACTTTTTTCTATGTTCACTTTCCATCCGTGAGATCTGAGAAAGGCTAGGACGATGTCCGTATGAGCCTTTGCTTTTGACAGAGACGACGCTTGAATCAGGATGTCGTCCAAGTACGGTACTACTGCAATGCCCCTTGGTCTTAGAACCGCTAGAAGGGACCCTAGTACCTTTGTGAAAATTCTCGGAGCAGTGGCTAATCCGAATGGAAGTGCCACAAACTGGTAATGCTTGTCCAGGAAAGCGAACCTTAGGAACTGATGATGTTCCTTGTGGATAGGAATATGTAGGTACGCATCCTTTAAATCCACCGTGGTCATAAATTGACCTTCCTGGATGGTAGGAAGGATCGTTCGAATGGTTTCCATTTTGAACGATGGAACCCTGAGAAATTTGTTTAGGATCTTGAGATCTAAAATTGGTCTGAATGTTCCCTCTTTTTTGGGAACTATGAACAGGTTGGAGTAAAACCCCATCCCTTGTTCTCCTATTGGAACTGGATGAATTACTCCCATCTTTAACAGGTCTTCTACACAATGTAAGAATGCCTGTCTTTTTATTTGGTTTGAAGATAATTGAGACCTGTGGAACCTTCCCCTTGGGGGTAGTTCCTTGAATTCCAGGAGATAACCTTGAGAAACTATTTCTAGTGCCCAAGGATCCTGAACATCTCTTGCCCAGGCCTGAGCAAAGAGAGAAAGCCTGCCCCCCACCAGATCCGATCCCGGATCGGGGGCCATCCCTTCATGCTGTTTTGGTAGCAGTGGCAGGCTTCTTGGCCTGCTTACCCTTGTTCCAGCCTTGCATCGGTCTCCAGGCTGGTTTGGGTTGAGAAGTATTACCCTCTTGCTTAGAGGATGTAGAAGTAGAGGCTGGTCCGTTTCTGCGAAAGGGACGAAAATTAGGCTTATTTCTAGCCTTAAAAGACCTATCCTGAGGAAGGGCGTGGCCCTTTCCCCCGGTGATGTCTGAAATAATCTCTTTCAAATCAGGACCAAACAGTGTTTTGCCCATGAAAGGGATGTTAAGCAATTTTGTCTTGGAAGACACATCCGCTGACCAAGACTTTAGCCAAAGCGCTCTGCGCGCCACGATAGCAAACCCTGAATTTTTCGCCGCTAATCTAGCTAATTGCAAAGCGGCATCTAGAATAAAAGAGTTAGCCAATTTAAGTGCTTGAACTCTGTCCATAACCTCCTCATACGAAGATTCTTTATTGAGCGACTTTTCTAGTTCTTCGAACCAGAAACATGCTGCCGTAGTGACAGGAACAATGCATGAAATTGGTTGTAGAAGGTAACCTTGCTGAACAAACATCTTTTTAAGCAAACCCTCTAATTTTTTATCCATAGGATCTTTGAAAGCACAACTATCTTCTATGGGAATAGTAGTGTGTTTGTTTAGAGTAGAGACCGCCCCCTCGACCTTAGGGACTGTCTGCCATAAGTCCTTTCTGGGGTCGACTATAGGAAATAATTTCTTAAATATAGGGGGAGGAACAAAAGGTACGCCGGGCCTTTCCCATTCCTTATTTACTATGTCCGCCACCCGCTTGGGTATAGGAAAAACATCGGGGGGCACCGGAACCTCTAGGAACTTGTCCATCTTACATAATTTCTCTGGAATGACCAAATTGTCACAATCATCCAGAGTAGATAATACCTCCTTAAGCAGTGCGCGGAGATGTTCTAATTTAAATTTAAATGTTACAACATCAGGTTCAGCTTGTTGAGAAATTTTTCCTGAATCTGAAATTTCTCCCTCAGACAAAACCTCCCTCCTGGCCCCTTCAGATTGGTGTGAGGGTATGTCAGAAACGTTATCATCAGCGTCCTCTTGCTCTTCAGTGTTTAAAACAGAGCAATCGCGCTTTCTCTGATAAGTAGGCATTTTAGATAAAATATTTGCAATAGAATTATCCATAACAGCCGTTAATTGTTGCATGGTAATAAGTATTGGCGCACTAGATGGACTAGGGGCCTCTTGTGTGGGCAAAACTGGTGTAGACACAGAAGGGGATGATGCAGTACCATGCTTACTCCCCTCATCTGAAGAATCATCTTGGGCACTATTATTATCTGTGGCATCATTGTCCCTACTTTGTTTGGACACTATGTCACAATTATAACATATATTTAAATGGGGAGACACATTGGCTTTCATACATATAGAACATCGCTTATCTGATGGTTCAGACATGTTAAACAGGCTTAAACTTGTCAACAAAGCACAAAAAACGTTTTAAAATAAAACCGTTACTGTCACTTTAAATTTTAAACAGAACACACTTTATTACTGAATATGCGAAAAAGCATGAAGCAATTGTTCAAAGTTCACCACAGTGTCTTAAAGCCTTAAAAGTATTGCACACCAAATTTGAAAGCTTTAACCCTTAAAATAACGGAACCGGAGCTGTTTTTACATTTAACCCCTATACAGTCCCAGGTATCTGCTTTGCTGAGACCCAACCAAGCCCAGAGGGGAATACGATACCAAATGACGCCTTCTATAAGCTTTTTCAGTGGTTCTTAGCTCCTCACACATGCATCTGCATGCCTTGCTTTCCAAAAACAACTGCGCATTAGTGGCGCGAAAATGAGGCTCTACCTATGACTAGAGAAGGCCCCCATCTGAAAAAGGTGTCCATACAGTGCCTGCCGTTTTTTAACAACAATCCCCAAGATTATAATAACTATAAAGAGTTATAATCTGCCAAATATGCTTAGCAAAGTAATCGTTTTAGCCCAGAAAAATGTCTACCAGTTTTTTAAGCCCTTATAAAGCCCTTTATTCTTTTACTTAATCTAAGAAAATGGCTTACCGGTCCCCATAGGGAAAATGACAGCCTTCCAGCACTACAAAGTCTTGTTAGAAATGTGGCCAGTCATACCTCAGGCAGAAAAGTCTGCCAACTGCTTCCCCCAACTGAAGTTACTTCATCTCAACAGTCCTGTGTGGAAACAGCAATCGATTTTAGTAACGTTTGCTAAAATCATCTTCCTCTTACAAACAGAAATCTTCTTCTCTTTTCTGTTTCAGAGTAAATAGTACATACCAGCACTATTTTAAAATAACAAACACTTGATTGAAGAATAAAAACTACATTTAAACACCAAAAAACTCTTAGCCATCTCCGTGGAGATGTTGCCTGTGCAACGGCAAAGAGAATGACTGGGGTAGGCGGAGCCTAGGAGGGATCATGTGACCAGCTTCCCACAAGTATCCCACAAGTAAGGATGACGCCGTGGACCGGACACACCTATGTTGGAGAAATAGCTGTTTTTGCTCTTTGACACCTCAACCCATTTAAATGGGTTGAGCTTACAGATCTCCTTATTTTATTACTTTATGTATGCACAAATGCTTATTTATCCCCCGCATCAGCAAAGCCACAGCGGGCGGAAGATCCTTCTCCCACATAGCAGCAAAGACATAGAACACCCTCCCGCTGCACCTCAGACAATCCACCTCCCTTATAAAGTTCAGAAAGGACCTCAAAACCTGGCTCTTCGACTGAACACCCATCCCCTCCCCCCTTTCCTCCTATCTACGTTCCCTTAGCGCCTTGAGACCCTCACAGTGATTAGTTTGCGCTCTATAAGTACCCAATAGATAGATTTATATTATCCCTGTTTGTATACCAAATTCCAATACTTAGAAAAAATAAAAAATTATCCTTTTGCTACTTATGTCTCCTGCCTCCCAATGGGAGTGTAATATCTTCTGCTAGGTATGTTTACATAACTTTTTGTAGCCAATATTTAAGTATTTAAATTTCCAGTATATATGGGGATACCACAGGCAAAAGCAGTTATGTCAAAATATAAGTAGAGGAACAATGTGTAAACAATTAGAACACTCCAGCAGGTAAAATAGATATATTGGGAACAAATTAAAGGGTAGCAAAAAACAATATAGTGTCCCTTTAAATGTAACAGGAAAAATCTGATTATGGTAAAGGGCCCAATTTCTTGGAAATCACAGTTTGTCCTGGAGGACTAGTAGCGAGCCAGACAGCACCTCTGACCTAACTGTAAGCAGGGACAAGGGCCTGATTAGTGGATGCAATAACATAACTGTGACTCAATGTCAAAAAATATAATCCTGTATGTGCACCTCTTAGGAAGTTGGTACCCCTAACAATGTGGTGAACTGAGCAGCTGTAAATATGTCAACAAGTACAGTGTCCCCCTGGTGCTATGTCACACCGGTGCCATCATACTTTGAAAAACTTGAATTTGCAATCTTGGCAAGCATACAATCTTTAAGACATTCCTGTGGAATTACCTGGAATATCAAGAATATAATGTTGTTCCATTATTTTGTCCATTCAATATAGATGAGAAGATATCAAAAAATATTATGCTTCAAATAATAAGGACAAAACTTTAGAAGACAGATGTCTTGGTACACATGAAATTCAGAGTATAATTTAGGCATGGATTTAGATACTGGCCAAAGAAACATCTTGTTTTGATGCAAGACCAGATAAGATGAATCACAGTAGAGATCCAGTAAATCAACTACTTGCATGACTGAGGTAATAGACCAAAGAAACGCTGTCTCTAGTGTAAGATTCCATGGGAGAAGTTTACCTTTATGGCTTAAAGGGACGCACCATACAAGTTTTATGGACTAAAGGCAAAGCCCATTAAGGTAATAGGGACTTGTATTTTGGCTAAATGTAAAAATAAACCTCCTGTGTATATAAGGAGAAAATGCATAACAAATATAAAAACAGGAAGGAGCTGTGGACATTTTTTAGACTTGTGAGATCTCATTATTTAGATCAGATAGTCCACAAGTTTCAAAACAGCAATGTCAACAAGCTATTAAATTTAAGGCTTGAATCTATGGATAAGAGTGGGCCTTGAAGCAGAAGGCATGGACATAGAATAGAGTCCAAGTTTTACTAAGACACCTTCTTACTCGTTGAGGGACACAAGAGTAACTCCACCAGTAGTGCAGAATTACCCCTATCTTTAATGGTATTAGTGCTTACTACATATGCCACTCCCTAAGATCCAACAATGACCTGCTCCTTGCATCTTCTATCATCACCTCCTATCATGCTAGACTACAGGACTTCTCTCGTGCGGCACCAACCCACCGGAACGCACTTCCTCGAGTTGTCAGACTTTCCCCTAACCTCTTCTCATTTAAACACTCCCTAAAGACCTTTTTGTTCAGGGAAGCCTATCACCCAAATCAGTAACAAATTAATTACACTTACCTAATAATTGCCCTCATCTAACTCTGTACTAACATTCTCACCTTTGCAGTCCTCACCCACTGTTTCTCAGCCTCCTACCCATCTAGATTGTAAATTCCCACGGGAATAGGGTCCTCAATTTCCCCTGTATTTGCTTGTTACAATTTGTGCGGTGTATTGTATTGTATCACCGTTGTCTATTTATCTTTATGCCTATAGACAGCACTGCGGAATCTGTTGGCGCTTTATAAATAAAGAATAATAATAAATATAAAAGCGGCTAATAAATCTGCCCATCGGATAAATAAACTCTGAGACCATCAAAGTTATAATAGGCAGGGGTTGACAAATCTGTTTCAAATGAATGAGTCAGTAAGAATATTTTGGAGCCAGACAGTGGTATTTGTATATAGATATAAGGAGAATGATCCAAAAACTTCCAAGCCAGGGATAAAATCGTGGAGTCAGTTGCTTCCTGGCTCCAGGGTTTGTTGAGCCCTGATAAAAGGAAAGCTGAGCAACTTGATGAAAGAGTAATTTTTTGAGACACCATTATTCTGGCCAAATCCATTCTCCATTTAGATAATCTGCTTGGCAGTTTCTGATTCCCAACAGTTAATCCAAAAAATAATTTCTTGATCGATACATAATCTGAATTCTGGCATCAGCAAAGGACTTCAAGGGCCTCTCTTGTATTTTACTAAAACTACTGAAGCATTTGTGTAGACTGCAGTTCATTTTAACAGAGCCTACCGCTCCGATTTATATGTATTGACTTCTCTGTAAATTTACTCCCCAACATAGGTTGCTGGGAAAAAAAGTAATTCAACTGCATGTATAAATTGCATGCTAGCTACTGATTAATCTGGATGGATCCTAATTTCAAATACATTTGTTAAACCTTGGAGCAGATAGGGATACAGCAAATAGATTGTATATGTAAAACCTAGCTTTAGAATGCTGTTTACATTTGGATACAACCACCTTCAGACACATTGCACAATGAGAATTAATGAGCACTTTCTGTAATAGACCTAAACTGTTAGGCTGTATAGAAACCCAATACTGTATTTGGCGCAGACTGCATCAAACAAATATTTTGCCTTGTGGTAATATTAGATGTATTTTGCTCCCAAGACAACACATTTCTAGTTTTGAATATCATCAGAAAAGTTATTTTTATGATACAATGCATTTATAAAAAAAAAAAAAAAAAGCTTTTATGCATTTCACAAAAACTTCTAGCAATAGCTTTTACTGGGCATGGGACTAAGGAAAATTGAGCCCTATGATCTGTGTTCAGTAAAAGCTTTTCCTAAACGATTCACAGTTTTTACAAGGTGGATGTTTGCCAAAACATGTACAGCAAAAACAAACACTTAAGAGGATACTAAACCCATTTTTTTTTCATGATTCAGATAGAGCATGTAATTTTAAGCAACTTTCTAATTTACTCCTATTAGTAATTTTTCTTCATTCTCATGCTATCTTTATTTGAAGAAGCAGGAATGTAAGCTTAAGAGCCGGCCCATATTTATTTCAACACCTAGGTAGTGCCTGCTGATTGGTTACTAAATGTAGCAAACCAATCAGCAAGCTCTACCAAGGTGCTGAACCAAAATTGGCTGGCTCTTAACCTTCCATTCCTGCTTTTTCAAATAAAGATAGCAAGAGAACGAAGAAAAATAGATTATAGGAATAAATTAGAATGATGCTTACAATTGCTTGCTCTATCTGAATAATGAAAGAAAAATATTGAGTTTTGTATCCCTATAATATAAAAATAAAATGCACAAACAATATTTATATTTTGACTAAAATGCCCCTTTATAAAGTATTGGGTCTATTTTGGCATGGAAACTTGCATATAAAATAATGTAATCTGAAACACTAATATATAAACTTCTTTATGACAACTCTATACCTTCTTTTCAATCAGATTTAATTCTGAAATCATGGGATTTGTCACCAGATATAATTGGTTATGTGTATATTACCAATTAAGAATAGTTTAAATTGTTTTAACTTAATTATGCTGCCACTATTAAAGAAAACAATAACTATAAATGAAAATTAGAAATGTGTGAAACGTATAAAAAAAAAAAAAGTTGTTTTAACAAGTGATTGGTTTTAAGATATTAAGCTGTGAATAAAGAAAACTTTTTACAATCTATGGAAATAATGATTTAACACATAAAACTTTAATGCAGGGTCGCTGTTATTTTTTATTTATACAGAACCCACCAGTTTTAAGCTGATCCATCTAAAAGCTATTTTCAGTTTCCCTGAATTTACCTCTCCCCAGCACCCCCCTGTGCAAGTTTACCATGAGGTCACTGAGTCATAAAGAAGTAACATTTTAGGAAGCCAAAGTATCAGTCTGCTACTGTAACCCTTTCATTGCAAGAGGCCCCTTCAGGCAAATTACATTACAGAACGGAAGACCTCTTATAGTGGAAAGAAAATTACAGCATTCTAGGATTACAGCACACTAGGATTTAGTGTTTTAGAAAATACCATACAGAAGTAAGATTTGCCTTACAAGCTCCTCAGTTTATAAAGATATCACAGGACACAAATTCACAATAATTTGTCTTAGTCAAAAAAGAGAAGATTGCTTTTTTAAAAGTATCTACTGACGCTTGTAATCTATTTCTAATAAGTGAGCACTTATTTTCAATAATTAATTGGCAGCTTTTTTTATGGTAACTATGTAGTATAATATATAAGGTAGTCAATTCAAAAATTTAGCATAGGGACCTAATTTTGTTTACACTTCCTAAAATGATAACATTAATTTTGAAGACAGAAAACTATAATTTTCTGGAAAAAATATTTAATATTAATAATAATTAATATTAATTATTTTCAAAATAAAATCGAGTATTTCACATATACTACCTGTTGAAAAGTGCATTGCAGAACTAGACTGTTTATTAATGGTGGTATTTAAATAACAATACCCATGTCTGCACATTATTTGGCCATATAACCATGTCCATGTGACCTTTTCAGAAAAGAACAAGAAAAACATCTGGGATCTTGTATAGCTGTAATACAATAGGGAGACCATAATACAAGACATAATCAATGGGTGTGTATTTATATGATTGTTTTGCTAAATATTATAATGTAATGTAATGCATGTCACATACATAGGAAATACGCCTACTATGCAGCACACTGATGAAATGACCCTTGTTAGCCTTCACAGTGGGTCCACTGGCTGCAAATAAGGACATTGGCAGCTGAAATACTAATACAAATAAAAACACATTGACAGCTGAGCTATTAATACAATGTGATCACTCAACATAAAGAAGCATCAGACACACAGGCTCATAAGCAAAGCATGATTGTAAATCCTGCTATTATTCTCTCACATGTACTATTACATGCATATGTAAGTATCCGATGAGCACACTATCTATATACACATAATACATAGAGCTTGCACAGTGAGCAGAATGCCCAGCACCCTGCTGTGATAGAATTCTCACAAGCAGCAGAAAATGAGAAGGAATGCGGCACTCTACATTTTGCAGCACTGCAAAAAGCCTCAGTGTAAACGCTATGGCACTAGCAGTCAGGTCAGTCAGTCTGCAAAAAATCAATCTCTCTATATCAGTGCTGCTCTGTCTCTGCACTAGTCACCCACCTTATCCTCCCCACGCCTGGAACAGCACGCAAGAAGGCACCCAGGTTACCTTTCAGAGGACCCGCCACCCTATCCACGGGGAACAGCCACGGAGACCCATCTCCATGCAGGTGAAACAATGTTAGTCAGGAGCACTGTCACCCAGCAGCCAGCAACCTCCCCACAGATTGCTATTGGACATCACAACAAAGAGGGGCCGAGTCTAAGAACGATGATTGGCTTTAGACTGTAAGGGGCGGGACTAATAGCCATTTAATAAACAGTAAGACGCGTTAGAAGAATCGTTAGTGCTGTCGTGTGACGGTCGTAGGGCTGTGTGGTCTCAGGTGGGAGTGTCTGTGGGTGTTAGAGACGAAAGCTCAGTCAATTCTTCAGGTTGGGTTAATATAATTCTGTTTATTTTGATATGGCAACCGTAACATATTAGTGCAGTAAAGTCTATTGTGAGTAATAAGTAGTGAAAACACTAAATCTTATTTGCTAAGGAACTTATTGTATGTAGAGGGCTTTGGGTGTCTGCAGAAATTTTTCCTTGGGGGTGGGGGGAGTCGGGGACAATAGAGGGAAATATTCCCAGACAATAAACACACACACATAAATTAGGTGCTGGATGATCCCAAAATGCTACTAGTCCTAGTTTACTATTACAATATACATTTTGCAGTAGCTATATGCTAAACTTTAACACATTTATACACATATTTTTTGGGGTGTAATAAAGTGAATGTCGTTATCCAGACTCCTAACTTATAAATGGAAATAGAAGGAGCATACAGTGTTATTTATTATTTAGTGCTTTGTTTTTATTTGATCTGCTGCATTATACAGCAAAATAAAAACACAATCAAAATTAAAGGGACCAAAAAAACACAAATTTTTCTTTCTTTGTTTAGAAAGAACATACAATTTTAAACAACTTTCTAATTTACTTCTATTACCTAATTTGTTTCATTCTCTTGGTATCATTTGTTGAAGGAGCAGCAACACTCTAATGGGTTCTAACTGAACACACCCTTAAGTCCTACAACTCTGCGCTCAGCCTGGCCAAACAAGTCTACTTCTCCTCCCTTGTGTCATCTCATGCATCCAACCCCAGAAAACTGTTCTCAACCTTTAACTCCCTTCTACGTCCGTCTGCCCCCCCCCGCCCACTACCAACCTCACTGCTCAAATTATTGCTGATGACTTCAAAAATAAAATTGACACCATTAGAAAAGAGATCTGCACCTCGCACCCTGCAAACCCAGCAATCCTACCCACCCCTTCTATTAACAAAAATCTATGCTACTTCCCTCCTGTAACAGAGGAAGAAGTCTCTGCACTCCTATCCTTGGCTCATCTCACAACCTGCCCACTTGACCCTATTCCTTCACAACTTATTCCCTCTCTCTCTGCTTCACTAACCCCTACCCTAACTCATCTCTTTAACCAATCTCTCACTGCTGGCACATTTCCTGACACATTCAAGCATGCGTCAATCATACCAATCCTAAAAAAGGCCTCGCTTGACCCCTCCACGCCTTCTAACTATCGACCGGTCTCCTTACTTCCCTTTGCTTCAAAATTATTGGAACGACTAGTCTAACTCAATTTCTCACAACTAACTCCTTACTTGATCCACTACAATCTGGTTTCCGCCCTAAACAATCAACAGAAACCGCTCTTGCTAAAGTAACAAATGACCTGTTATCAGCTAAAGCAAAAGGCCATTACTCCTTACTAATTCTTTTGACCTGTCTGCAGCTTTTGACACAGTTGACCATCCTCTCCTCCTAAAAGTACTACATTCATTTGGCATCTGAGACACAGCCCTCTCCTGGTTTGCATCATATCTTTCAAACCACTCGTTTTCAGTTTCCTTTAACAACATATCTTGTGATCCTATACCTCTCTCAGTTGGAGTACCGCAAGGCTCTGTCTTGGGCCCCTTGCTTTTCTCTCTTTACACATCCTGCCTTGGAAAACTTATAGCCTCCTTTGGATTCCAGTACCACCTATATGCTGATGATACCCAAATCTATCTTTCCTCTCCTGATATCTCTCCCTCTTTACTCAACCAGGTGTCTGACTGCCTCTCTGCAATTTTCTCTTGGATGTCTTCACACTACCTCCAACTCAATCTGTCCTAAACTGAGCTGCTTCTTATCCCCCCCTCTTCGAGACATCCAACACCTGACATTTCTCTGATGGTTGGAGACTTTATTCTCAACACCTCATCCCAGGTCTGCTGCCTTGGGGTCACACTAGACTCAGAACTCGCATTCAACCCACATATACAAGCGCTTACCAAATCCTGCCGTTCACACCTACGCAACATTTCCAGAATTCGTCCCTTCCTTACTCAAAAAACTACAAAAATACTTATTCATTCCCTCATTTTGTCACGCATTGATTATAGTAATCTACTCCTAAATGGCCTTCCAAAACATCGCCTCTCCTCCCTCCAATCTATTATGAATGCTTCTGCTAGACTCATCCACCTAAGTCGATGATCTACATCAGCTGCTCCGCTCTGCCAGTCTCTACACTGGCTCCCCATACACTCCAGAATACAATTTAAAGTATTAGCCTTAACCTACAAAGCACTCAACAGTCTAACTCCCAACTATATTTCCTCTCTCATCGTGAAATATTCCCCATCCCGTCCTCTTCGATCAACCTCTGACCTACGTCTCTACACTCCTGTTATCTCTACGTCCCACTCCCGCCTCCAAGACTTCGCACGTGCTGCTCCTGTCCTCTGGAACTCTCTACCCCGCTCCATTAGACTGTCTCCAACCTTGTATAGCTTCAGACGATCCTTGAAAACCCACCTATTCAGAGAGACTTACCATCTCTCCTCCATCCCGCATCCGAACCAAACTAATACATGAACTGCCTGACTCACTGCTGCAAATACAACCAATGTAACAAGCTACCCCAACATTATGTCTCTGCACCCTAAACCTATAGACTGTGAGCTCTCCGGAGCAGGTCCCTCTTCCTCCTGTACTAGATATGTTTTTTTTTTTTTTATCACAAATCTTTGTCATTGTATACCCTTATCACTGTACCCAGCGCTACGGAATTTGGCGGCGCTATACAAATAAATGATAATAATAATAATAATGGGTGAGCCAATGACAATCAGTATATATATATATATATGCAGCCACCAATCAGGAGCTAGAACCTAGGTTCTTTGCTGCTCATGAACTTGCCTAGATAAACCTTTCAGCAAAGGATAACAAGAGATGGAATTAAATTAAATAATAGTAGTAAATTGGAAAGTTGTTTAAAATTGTATGCTCTGTCTGAATTATGAAAGAAAATTTTTGGGTTTCATGTACCTTTAAACACAAAAGAACCAACATAAGTTAAAGTAATTGTAAACTTTAACAAATTAAAGCCCAGGATCAAGAAATGATCTTAAAAACAGGGGCACTTTAATTCATTAAAGTTTACAAAGACGCTTATATTTTAAAATACTTACCTTTGCTTTAAGGTAAAGATAACGTTGATCCTCCGCCAACATCTCCTGCTTTCTGTAGAATATGGATGACAAATTTGGCTTCCTCCAATCGTTGCGTGCCCCCTTTGGCGTCCAGCTCGTGGGGCGACACAACGATTGGAGGAAGCCGGATTCGTCATCCATATGCTAAAGAAAGCAGGAGATGCTAGCGGAGGATTGACGTTATGTTTACCATAAAGCAAAGGTAAGTATTTAAAAAAAAATAGCGTCTTTGTAAACTTTAATTAAAGTGCCTCTGTTTTTAAGATTATAATTTGATCCTGAGCTTTAATTTGTTAAAGTTTACAATCACTTAAACCTATACATATAAAGCCTCAAACTGCTAACAGTACATTTCCTAACATATGCTAAATAAACATTCCTCTGTTCTATTGGCAAAACATTTAACAAACTATTCCAGTTTGGGAATAGGAGAACTCTGCACAGAAAGTGTTAACTCAGAGCACAGATACCTTATTCTTTACTGCTCTTAAAAAGGTGGTGGGAGTGGACTTTCCACCTTTCAGGAAGCTCTCTCCCCACCACTGTGCAATGTATGCTGGGAATTAGAGTCCAGAACTGCAGTTTCACAATACTGACAGGGAAATAGTGAACTATAAATTCCAGAATAATATGTAACTCCTAGACTACTGTGCTTCTTCATCTAAAACCTTATGTTATTAACTCATAACCCAATGTAAAATCTCCCATCACTAAGACCTCCTAACCTATTGAGGGCCCCACTACAATGACCCCACAGCAAGTTCCCCCCCACCCAAAATTATCGTGCCCTAAGTCCCCCTTCCTAAACCCTTTAATTTACAGAAGTTACTATTTTCTTGTTATTAGACAACCATTCCAGATCCTGTTTTGATTTAATTGAAATCACTCAATAAGAATGGTCATTGATCCTACTAGTTAATTTGAACATTCAAATAAGCCTTCAGAAATTACTTGTATTCTTTTGGTTGATTAAACCAACCACTAGGAATATGAATTACTCTTAGTGTGTCTTTTCATAATTTATGTTTACAATATTTATTGTTCTTTTTAGTTTTCATTGACTTTTAATTTAGCTACTGTATTTTTAAAAGAATTGTTATTATTCATAAGCAGACACATGCATCCTTGAAATACCTGCTTAACACTTCACTACCATGAATGTCAGAGAAAAACTTGTCCAACCTACCGGTGCATTTTTAGCATTTTTGCTATCACTCTGATTAAGCAGAAATAGAGCTTTTGATTTTCATATGAAAACTATATATATTTTTAAAGTAGACAATGAGAATAGAAAGACATCAGAAATGATATTAAAAGATGTTTACTGGTTCAAAAATAAAAACACAATTTATGCTTACCTGATAATTTTATTTCTCTTGTGGTGTATCCAGTCCACGGATCATCCATTACTTGTGGGATATTCTCCTTCCCAACAGGAAGTTGCAAGAGTCCACCCACAGCAGAGCTGCTATATAGCTCCTCCCCTAACTGCCATATCCAGTCATTCGACCGAAAACACGCAGAGAAAGGAAAAACCATAGGGTGCAGTGGTGACTGTAGTTTAAATGAAAAAATGACCTGCCTTAAAATGACAGGGCGGGCCATGGACTGGATACACCACAAGAGAAATAAATTTATCAGGTAAGCATAAATTGTGTTTTCTCTTGTAAGGTGTATCCAGTCCACGGATCATCCATTACTTGTGTGATACCAATACCAAAGCTAAAGTACACGGATTAAGGGAGGGACAAGGCAGGTACTTAAACAGAAGGTACCACTGCCTGTAAAAACCCTTTCTCCCAAAAATAGCCTCCGAAGAAGCAAAGTATCAAATTTGTAAAATTTTGAAAAAGTATGAAGCGTAGACCAAGTCGCCACCTTGTAAATCTGTTCAACAGAAGCCTCATTTTAAAAAGGCCCAAGTGAAAGCCACAGCTCTAGTAGAATGAGCTGTAATCCCTTCAGGAGGCTGCTGTCCAGCAGTCTCATAAACTAAACGGATTATGCTTCTTAACCAAAAAGAGTAGACAACAAACAAGGTAGATGTTTGATGAAAATCTGTAGTAGCTTGTAAGTAAAACTTTAAAGCACGAACCACGTCCAAATTGTGTAATAGACGTTCCTTCTTTGAAGAAGGATTAGGATACAAGAATGGAACAACAATCTCTTGATTGATATTCTTGTTAGATACCACCTTAGGTAAAAACCCAGGTTTGGTACGCAGGACTACCTTATCCGTACGGAGGATCTGATAAGGAGAATCACATTGTAAAGCAGATAACTCGGAGACTCTACGAGCCGAGGAAATAGCTACCAAAAAGGAACTTTCCAAGATAAAAGTTTGATATCTATGGAATGAAGAGGTTCAAACGGAACTCCTTGAAGAACCTTAAGAACCAGATTTAAGCTCCATGGCGGAGCAACGGGTTTAAACACAGGCTTGGTTCTAACCAAAGCCTGACAAAAAGCCTGAACGTCTGGAATATCTGACAGATACTTGTGCAAAAGAATAGACAGAGTAGAAAACTGTTCTTTTAAGGAACTAGCTGACAATCCTTTTCCCAAAATCATCTTGGAGAAAAGATAATATCCTGGAAATCCTGACTTTACTCCATGAGTAACCCTCGGATTCATACCAATAAGATATTTACGCCATATCTATGTTAAATTTTCCTAGTGACAGGCTTTCATGCCTGTATTAAGGTATCAATGACTGACTCGGACAAGCCATGCTTTGATAAAATCAAGCGTTCAGTCTCCAGGCAGTCCATCTCAGTTAAATTTAGATGGTTGAAAGGACCCTGAGGTATAGGGTCCTGTCTCAAAAGCAGAGACCATGGTGGAAAGGATGACATGTCCACCAGATCTGCATACCAGGTCCTGCGTGGCCACGCAGGCGCTATCAAAAACACCAAAGCACTTTCCTGCTTGATCTTGTGCAAACACCTCCGGAGGGAGTTCCCACTCCCCCAGATGAAAAGTCTGACGACTTAGAAAATCCGCCTCCCAGTTCTCAACACCTGGGATATGGATAGCTGATAGAAGACAAGAGTGAGTCTCTGTCCAGTGAATCATTTTAAGACTTCTAACATCGCTAGGGAACTTCTGTTCCCCCTTGATGGTTGATGTAAGCCACAGTTGTGATATTGTCCGACTGAAATCCGATGTACCTCAGAGTTGCTAACTGAGGCCAAGCCTGAAGAGCATTGAATATCACTCTCAGTTACAGAATATTTATTAGGAGGGTCTCCTCCTGAGTCCACTATCCCTGACCCTTCAGGGAGTTCCAGACTGTACCCCAACCTAGAAGGCTGGCATCTGTTGTAACAAGTGTCCCATCTGGCCTGCGGAAGGTCATACCCTTGGACAGATGGACCCGAGATAGCCACCAGAGAAGAGAACCTCTGGCCTCTTGATCCAGATTTAGCATGGGGGACAAATCTGTGTAATCCCCGTTCCATTGACTGAGCATGCATAGTTGCAGCGGTCTGAAGTGTAGGCGTGCAAACGGTACTATGTCAATTGCCGCTACCATTAAGCCGATTACATTCATGTACCGAGCCACCGAAGGGCGCGGAATGGAATGAAGAACACGGCAGGAATTTAGAAGCTTTGACAACCTGGACTCCGTCAGGTAAATTTTCATTTCTACAGAATCTATCAGAGTCCCTAGGAAGGAAACCCTTGTGATTGGGGATAGAGAACTCTTTCCTTGTTCACTTTCCACCCATGCGATCTCAGAAATGCCAGTACTACGTCCGTATGAGACTTGGCAATTTGGATGTTTAACGCCTGTATCAGGATGTCGTCTAAATAAGGGGCCACTTCTATGCCCCGCGGCCTAAGGACCACCAAAGCGACCCCAGAACCTCCATAAAGATTCTTGGGGCTGTAGCTAACCCAAAGGAAAGAGCTACAAACTGGTAATGCCTGTCTAGAAAGGCAAACCTGAAAAACCGATGATGATCTTTGTGTATCGGAATGTGAGGATAAGCATCCTTCAAATCCATTGTAGTCCTATATTGACTCTCCTGGATCATAGTTAAGATGGTACGAATAGTTTCCATCTTAAAGGGACAGTCTAGTTCAAAATTAACTTTGATGATTCAAATAGGGCATGTCATTTTAAACAATTTTCCAATTTACTTTAATCACCAATTTTGCTTTGTTCTCTTGGTATTCTTAGTTGAAAGCTTAACCTAGGAGGTTCATATGCTAATTTCTTAGACCTTGAAGGCCACCTCTTTTCAGAAAACATTTTAACAGTTTTCACCACTAGAGGATGTTAGTTCACGTTTTTCATATAGGGTAACACTGTGCTCATGCACGTGAAGTTATCTGGGAGCGGGCACTGATTGGCTAAACTGCAAGTCTGTCAAAAGAACTGAAATAAAGGGGCAGTTTGCAGAGGCTTAGATACAAGATAATCACAGAGGTTAAAAGTATATTAATAAAACTGTGTTGGTTATGCAAAACTGGGGAATGGGTAATAAAGGGATTATCTATCTTTTAAAACAATAAAAATTCTGGTGTAGACTGCCCCTTTAAATGATGGAATTCTGAGGAATTTGTTTAAGATCTTTAGATCCAAAATTGGTCTGAAGGTTCCCTCTTTTTGGGAACCACAAACAGATTTGAGTAAAAACTCTGTCCCTGTTCCTCCCTTGGAACTGGATGGGTCTCGTACACAGTGTAAGAATGCCTCTTTCTTTATCTGGTTTGCAGATAATTGTGAAAGGTGAAATCTCCCCCTTTTTTTGGGGGGAAGCTTTGAAGTCCAGAAGATATCTCTGGGATATAATTTCCAATGCCCATGGATCCTGGGCATCTCTTGCCCACACCTGGGCGAAGAATGAAAATCTGCCCCCTACAGGATCCGTTACCGGATAGGGGGCTGTTCCTTCATGCTGTCTCAGAGGCAGCAGCAGGCTCTTTGGCCTGCTTATCTTTGTTCCAGGTCCGGTTGTCTCCAGACCGTCTTGGACTGAGCAAAAGTTCCCTCTTGTTTTGCCTTAGAGGAAGTTGATGCCGCACCTGCCTTGAAGTTTCGAAAGGCACGAAAATTAGACTGTTTGGCCCTTGATTTGGACCTGTCCTGAGGAAGGGCATGACCTTTTCCTCCAGTGATATTAGTAATAATCTCCTTCAAACCAGGCCCGAATAGGATCCGCCCCTTGAAGGGAAGTTAAGTAGATTATTTTTTAAAGTCACGACAGCTGACCATGATATAAGCCATAGCGCTCTGCGCGCCAGTATAGTAAAACAAGAATTCTTAGCCGTTAGTTTAGTCAAATGAACAAAGGCATCAGAAACAAAGGAATTGGCTAGCTTAAGTGCTCTAAGCTTGTCAAGTATGTTCATCCAATGGAGTCGCTACCTGTAAAGCCTCATCCAGAGACTCAAACCAGAATGCCCCAGCAGCAGTGACAGGAGCAATGCATGCAAGGGGCTGCAGGATAAAACCTTGTTGAATAAACATTTTCTTAAGGTAACCCTCTAATTTCTTATTCATTGGATCTAAAAAAGCACAACTGTCCTCGACAGGGATAGCAGTACGCTTTGCTAGAGTAGAAACTCTTCTCTCCACCTTAGGAACTGTCTGCCATAAGTCCCGAGTGGTGGCGTCTATTGGAAACATTTTTCTAAAAATAGGAGGGGAAGAGAATGGCACACCTGGTCTATCCCATTCCTTATTAATAATTTCTGTAAACTTCTTTAGGTATTGGAAAAACATCAGTACACACCGGCACTGCATAGTATTTATCCAGTCTACAAATTTCTCTGGCACTGCAATTGTAACACAGTCATTCAGAGCAGCTAAAACCTCCCTGAGCAACAAGTGGAGGTTCTCAAGGATACATTTTAAATGTAGAAATATCAGAATCAGGTTAAATCATCTTCCCTGAGTCAAAAATATCACCCACAGACTGAAGCTCCCCTCAGCTTCTGCATATTGTGCGGCAGTATCAGACATGGTTCTTAAAGCATCTGTATGCTCTGTATTAGGTCTAACCCCAGAGCTATCTTGCTTTCCTTTAATTTCAGGTAGTCTGACTAATACCGCTGACAGTGTATTATTCATAACTTCCGCCATGTCTTGTAAAATAAACGCTATGGGCGCCCTTGATGTACTTGGCGCCATTTGAGCGTGAGTCCCTGAAGCAGGAGTCAAAGGGTCTGACACGTGGGGAGAGTTAGTCGGCATAACTTCCCCCTCAACAGAATCCTCTGGTAAAATAAACGCTATGGGCGCCCTTAATGTACTTGGCACCATTTGAGCGGGAGTCCCTGAAGCGGGAGTCAAAGGGTCTGACACGTGGGGCGAGTTAGTCGACATAACTTCCCCCTCGACAGAATCCTCTGATGATAATTTTTTAAAGACAAAAAATGATCTTTATTGCTTAAAGAGAAATCAGTACATTTGGTACACATTCTAAGATGGGGTTCCACCATGGCTTTTAAACATAATGAACAAGGAGTTTCCTCTATGTCAGACATGTTTGTACAGACTAGCAATGAGACTAGCAAGCTTGGAAAACACTTTAAATCAAGTTAACAAGCAAATATAAAAAAACGTTACTGTGCCTTTAAGAGAAACAAATTGTCAAAATTTGAAAAACAGTGAAAGAAGGCAGTAAATCAAACGAAATTTTTACAGTATATGTAATAAGTTAACAGAGCATTGCACCCACTTGCAAATGGATGTTAAAAACGTCTATTTCGTTTTTTTGATCCGTTTTTTGCATTAAGGGGTTAATACCCCTTAATGCAAAAAACGGATCAAAAAAACGAAATAGACGTTTTTAACAGTCACAACAAACTGCCACAGCTGAACTGTGGTTTTACCTTCCCCATAAACGATTTTGGAAGCCTTTTTAGCCCTTTAGAGATGTCCTATAGTATTCATGGGACTGCTGAGGGAAGCTGGATGATTCATTTTGTAATTTTAACTGCGCAAAAAAGCGCTAAAATAGGCCCCTCCCACACATATTACAACAGTGGAAAGCCTCAGGAAATTGTTTCTAGGCAAAATTTAAGCCAGCCATGTGGAAAAAAACTAGGCCCCAATAAAGTTTCATCACCAAAGCATATATAAAAACGATTAAACATGCCAGCAAACGTTTTATATTGCAAATTTATAAGAGTATATATCTGATAGTAAGCCTGATACTAGTCGCTATTAAATCACTGTATTTAGGCTTAACTTACATTAATCCGGTATCAGCAGCATTTTCTAGCAATTCCATCCCTAGAAAAACTTATAACTGCACATACCTTATAGCAGGATAACCTGCACGCCATTCTCCCTCTGAAGTTACCTCACTCCTCAGACATATGTGAGAACAGCAGTGGATCTTAGTTACTTCTGCTAAGATCATAGAAAAATGCAGGCAGATTCTTCATCTAAATGCTGCCTGAGATAAAATAGTACAACTCCGGTACCATTTAAAAACAATAAACTTTTGATTGAAGATAAAAAACTAACTATAGTACACCACTCTCTCTTACTACCTCCATACGTGTTGAGAGTTGCAAGAGAATGACTGGATATGGCAGTTAGGGGAGGAGCTATATAGCAGCTTTGCTGTGGATGGACTCTTGCAACTTCCTGTTGGGAAGGAGAATATCCCACAAGTAATGGATGATCCGTGGACTGGATACACCTTACAAGAGAAATTATATATTTAATTTAGAGTATGTTATTTAAAAACAAGACACACATAGTCAAAGTTGTACTCCTGGAAAATCCACATCCTGCTCCTTATGCGGACATGCTTAGTTATTGGACCTTACCTGTGTGTGCCTGTTCTTATTTGTTTATGAGCTGTATCCTCATCTGGAGTAGAAGAGGATCATAGCTTTGAGCGTAGACACATTATTATCTCCTAAGAGGGCTATATTTACAGGTGAAACTCTAAAAATTAGAATATCGTGCAAAAGTTATTTTATTGCACTAATGCAGCTTAAAAGGTGAAACTAATATATGAGATAGACTCATTACATGCAAAGCAAGATAGTTCAAGCCGTGATTTGTCATAATTGTGATGATTATGGCTTACAACTCATGAAAACCCCAAATCCACAATCTCAGAAAATTAGAATATTACATGCAATTAATAAAACAAGGATTGTACATAGAACAATATCGGACCTCTGAAAAGTATAAGCATGCATACAGCAATTACTGCCTCAATGCGGCATGGCATGGAAGCTATCAGCCTGTGGCACTACTGAGGTGTTATGGAAGACCAGGATGCTTCAAAAGCGGCCTTCAGCTCTTCTGCATTGTTCGGTCTCATGTCTCATCTTTCTCTTGGCAATGCCCCATAGATTCTCTATGGGGTTCAGGTCAAGCAAGTTTGCTGGCCAATCAAGCACAGTAATCCCACGGTCATTGAACCAGGTTTTGGTGCTTTTGGCAGTGTGGGCAGGTGCCAAGTCCTGCTGGAAAATTAAGTCAGCATCCCCATAGAGCTCGTCTGCGGAAGGAAGCATGAAGTGCTCCAAAATCTCCTGGTAGACGGCTGCATTGACCCTGGACTTAATGAAGCACAGTGGACCAACACCAGCAGATGACATGGCTCCCCAAATCAACACAGACTGTGGAAACTTCACACTGGACTTCAAGCATCTTGCAGTGTGTGCCTCTCCATTCTTCCTCCATACTCTGGGTCCTTGGTTTCCAAATGAGATGCAAAATTTGCTCTCATCAAAAAAGAGGACTTGGACCACTGAGCAACAGACCAGGTCTGTTTTTCTTTAGCCCAGGTAAGACGCTTCTGACGTTGTTTGTTGTTCAGGAGTGGCTTGACAAGAGGAATACGACATTTGAAGCCCATGTCCAGGATCCGTCTGTGTGTGGTGGCTCTTGATGCACTGACTCCAGCCTCAGTCCACTCCTTGTGAAAGTCCCCAACACTTTTGAATGGCCTTTTCCTGACAATCCTCTCCAGGCTGCAGTCATCCCTGCTGCTTGTGCACCTTTTTCTTCCACACTTTTCCCTTCCACATAACTATCTATTAATGTGCTTTGATACAGCACTTTGGGGACATCCAACTTCTTTTGCAATTACCTTTTGAGGCTTTCCCTCCTTATGGAGGGTGTCAATGATGGTTTTCTGCACAACTGTCAGGTCAGCAGTCTTTCCCATGATTGTGATTCCTACTGAACCAGACTGAGAGACCATTTAAAGGCTCAGGAACCCTTTGCAGGTGTTATGGCTTAATTAGCTGATTAGAGCGGGACACTTTGAGCCTAGAATATTGCACCTATTCACAATATTCTAATTTTCTGAGATTGTGGATTTGGGGTTTTCATGAGCTGTAAGCACGATATTCTAATTTTTCGAGTTTCACCTGTATATAAGCAACAGAGAGTAACTGGGGTGTGAGAGAGTGAGAAAAGGAAACAGAGTGGGGGGGATGTGAGAGAGAATAAGAGTGAGGCAGTGAGAGGAAGTATAAATGTGAGAGTCAGTGAGTGTCAGTTGGTATGAGCATGTGATGTATGTCTGTTGAAGTAATTTGAGCAGCCATGAAGATTTTCTGTATACGTGATATTCTGTTAAGCCACTAAAAGTTTTTCACAGCAAACAGTGTTCTCCACAGAAAAATGTTGCCAGCCAGGTGGCATTATGAAGTAGCCGAGTGGGGACAGTTTAATACTTTGCAATATTTTAACATCTTCTGTTATTTATAAATGTTACTGTTACAAACTGCTATTTGTGACTGGCCCTTTAAATGGAAGGTTGCCCTGCTTCCCTGGATTTTGTAGAAGCCTATTTGCCAGACTCCTTCCTCATGACTATGGCCCCTGGAAGATTGTGCCCCTGAGAGTATATTGACTTTTGTTGGGTGTGTGTGGCCCTTTAAGAACCATCTGGGGACATATTGTGACTTTGATGAACAATGCCCCTTTAAGACTATGTCCCCAGACCTGTGAAATGACTTGTCCCTGGCTTTCTCCCACTTGGTTCAGTTTCATTGTGTGCCATTAATAGTTAAATTTTGTTCAGCTTCAAGAAACCTATTCTAAATACAAGTCTGCTGGGATTAGCTCTAATTAGGTTTAGTGATCAACTTTCCCATTGTCTAATCAGACTAGTATTGATAAGGTGGACTGCATTGTTTTATTGTGTGTAACTTGTTATCTGCTGAAGTAAATGTTGTGGCCTGTCAAAGGGAGTGTCTCTCTATCTAATATCAAATGTGTGATGGGGGATTTTATGCCTCCCCCTGAGAGTGTCCTGTTTGCATGTAACCTGAATAAAAGCAGGCTGTGTGCTCCAGCACATCAGACCTATTTTCTGCCCCTCTAACTTGCAGATTTGACTCATGTTTGTAGGGGACAGCTTCAGCTAATATCACTACAGGGATTGCTGACTATAGTGCTGATGATTCTTTGGTGAGCGCTAGGAGCATCCTTTTCTACGGTCCAACTTCCAGCCAGCCTGGAGGCAACCGTAACATTTGGCGGCAGCGGTGGGATCGTGTCCTAGCGCAAGGAGCAGCACCACAACTGCACTGGTATCGTAGGAGAGTAATTGAGGGCAACGCTAGCCACTGCGCAGCGTCCCTACCTACAGCAGCATGGAGCTGACAAGACACTGGTCAGAACCCTGTGAAGAGCACCTCAACCTGATCCGTCGCTATGAGGGCGCTGATTTCGTTCCAGAGGTAAAGAGGCGGCTAGTCCGATATGGTCCAGACCCTGCACAGGAGGTAGTCAGTCGCCTCATCCGGGAATTGGCTACTGAGAACGAAGCGGCACGAGCCTTCGAGCGCCAACTGTGGAGTTTGAGGGTATGGACACCTGGTCTCTCTCCCCAGCCGCAGCATGTTCCACAGGGAGAGGAGAGCAGCGACCTCCCTCCCCAGCGGCAGTATACTGTGCAGAGGGAAGAGACAACCGGTCTCCTTCCCCAACCCCAACCAGAGATACCAGAGGCAGCAGGCCTCATAGACTGGTCCTGGGAGGACCCCCAGCAGGCAGGTGGAGATGGGACCGCAGTCTCTCTACCGGCCCTACAGGGATGCTGGGCAGGCGGCCCAGATCCCCAGCGACAGACCCAGCTACAGGGAGGGGAGAGCATCGACCTCCCTCCCCAGCCGGAGTGTGCCTTCCAGGGAGAGGAGACAACCGGTCTCTCTCCCCAGCCGCAGCATGTTCCACAGGAAGAGGAGAGCATCGACCTCCCTTCCCAGCGGCCGCCAGAGTATCAGGAGGAGGAGGTAAGCCAATCTCCCCCTCCCCAGCTAACTCCTAACTTGGGCCCAGGGTTAACAGTGGAGATGTTAACCCCCACTGACCCCCACGTTCCCTTTGCCACCGGGCAGGACTATGCCCCAATTCCCCCAGCAGAAGAGCTGGCATCAGGACAGAGCACTGCTGGCCTCTGCCCTACAGACCCCCTTGTTACAGGACTGGCCTGCAAACCCCTCACCCCAGCAGAAGCGCTGGCACCAGGGCAGAGTGCCGCTGGCCTCTGCCCCCCAAGTACCATCAGCTATTTGCCCAGCTGCGCCAGGAAGGCAGAGGATGCTACACTTTCATCCTATAACCTGGAACCTACAGGCCAGTGCTACTTGTTGTGGGGGGGCTGCTTTGCTGCTAGTGTTTATTTGTGGGTGGGTTGCGAGACTAACTTAGGCACTGACCGACAGAAGGTCAGGTGCCTGGTTAGTCTCCCTCCAAAAGGGGAGATATGTTACAAACTGCTATTTGTGACTGGCCCTTTAAATGGAAGGTTGCCCTGCTTCCCTGGATTTTGGAGAAGCCTATTTGCCAGCCTCCTTCCTCATGACTATGGCCCCTGGAAGATTGTGCCCCTGAGAGTATATTGACTTTTGTTGGGTGTGTGTGGCCCTTTAAGAACCATCTGGGGACATATTGTGACTTTGATGAACAATGCCCCTTTAAGACTATGTCCCCAGACCTGTGAAATGACTTGTCCCTGGCTTTCTCCCACTTGGTTCAGTTTCATTGTGTGCCATTAATAGTTAAATTTTGTTCAGCTTCAAGAAACCTATTCTAAATACAAGTCTGCTGGGATTAGCTCTAATTAGGTTTAGTGATCAACTTTCCCATTGTCTAATCAGACTAGTATTGATAAGGTGGACTGCATTGTTTTATTGTGTGTAACTTGTTATCTGCTGAAGTAAATGTTGTGGCCTGTCAAAGGGAGTGTCTCTCTATCTAATATCAAATGTGTGATGGGGGATTTTATGCCTCCCCCTGAGAGTGTCCTGTTTGCATGTAACCTGAATAAAAGCAGGCTGTTTGCTCCAGCACATCAGACCTATTTTCTGCCCCTCTAACTTGCAGCTTTGACTCATGTTTGTAGGGGACAGCTTCAGCTAATATCACTACAGGGATTGCTGACTATAGTGCTGATGATTCTTTGGTGAGCGCTAGGAGCATCCTTTTCTACGGTCCAACTTCCAGCCAGCCTGGAGGCAACCGTAACAGTTACTTAATAAAGCATAAATTACATAATTTAACATAAATTGATTTAATAATAAATTGAGCAACAAACATTGAGCAAAAATAAATAATATTAACTAATTTTAGCTTAATATATTAGCTGGGTGGTTAGCAAGATCAGATTTATGGTGTGCGCATTAAGGGCTAGAATAAGAGTGGATCGGTAGTTTGCACTCCCGCTTGCGCGTTAACTCCTCTAGAAGTAAGCTTTTTGTGTGCGCCAGGTAGCACACGTATTACAAGTTAAAAGTAAAAGCGTGAAAAGTGTGTGTGTGGGGGGGGGGGTTAGAACTAACACCCAACAAGTCGCACAAACCCAATCGCATTTTCTCAAGTGTGCTAACCTGATATGAAATATTAATATTTCACATTCCAATGTTCTTCACAAAGCAGAATATGTTCTATTTTTTCTTAAATACATATTTCTATATGAATCTGATGAACGTATTCTCCTATGTGAAATATTCACATTAAATACACAGTTAAAGGGACATTATACACTAGATTTTTCTTTGCATAAATGTTTTGTAGATGATCCATTTATATAGCCCATACAGTTTTTTTTTATTTTAAAATGGATAGTTTTGCTTATATTTAAATAACATTGCTCTGATTTTCAGACTCCGAACCAAGCCCCAAAGTTTTCGGAGAATACCGACGTGTACCTACTTCAGCTTGCTTCTGTTTGTGTAAAGGGTCTTTTCATATGCAAAGGAAGGGGGAGGTGGGAGTGTCTGCTATTTCCCACTTACAGTGGGTGTTCCAGTAACCTTTTAAACAGAGCTAAACTGGAAGCTTCTAAGTAAGTTTGAAATGGGTTTACACTGGATTATATATGTATAGTATACATTTGTATTTATGTGTAAGTATGTGTATGTATGTCTGTAAATATATACATATATATATACATACACATATAAATACATATGTACACACACACACACATATATATATATATATATATATATATGCTACGGGTAAAGTGTGTATATGTTAAGAGTAAAGTCAGATATTGGGTAATTCTAGGATTACCCAGGTAAAGGACATTACCCAAGCGGCTGTGGGTAAAGCCAGATGTACTGTAATTCCCCCATCTACGCCTAGCGCGGAATTACAGTGCATCGTATATATGTTTGATGCAGTGACTCGACTCTGAGGAGATTTATGATGTTACATCGGGATTTACCTATAGCTGCTTGGGTAATGTCTGTTTTACCTGGATAATCCTAGGATTACTCAATCTCTGACTTAACCCATAACATAAATATATATATAGATTGAACAGAGGAGACGAACACCCTGGGACATACTCTAAATTCATAGGAACAAACAGGTGTACCCGGGAGGTGTTGTACCGCGATAGTGGGACTCCTTCAAGAAACCGCAAGTACTAACCGCTATGGTGGATGTTCAAAATTGTTCAATTATGGGACTGCCATTCACAATACAGTTATAACTGCCTGTGCACAGGATTCAGTGCAATTGCTTAAGTAAAAGGCAGAAGCTGTTTTGTATTATATATCCTGACATACTCAGACTATTCATTTTGCACCCACAGACGGGTAATTGTACATTTCATAACGGGATTGAACTTCTTCATTTTAGTGCTGGGAAACATTATCAAATTTCTGTGACTTTCAACAGGAACATTTTGTATTCCATTTTTCAATTATTGGTTTGAGAGCTCTCTAATAATAATAGTAATTTTTTATTTTTTATTATTTCCCCCTTTTCTTTGGGGATTCACAGTGCACTATGATGAGGAGTTGCAATATCTGTGATATTTAATGCCTTGTGTTTGCTCCAATAAATGCTTTATATATGCTCCCCCTTGTCTGGCAGTGAATTATAATGCATTAGGCATGGGTTTCCTTATTACTGTTATGTTGAGGTTTCTCTGACCTAGGGAATATATCCATAGATTTAGTGGGATTAGTTAGTGCTGGACAGAAACTGCTAAATAAGCCTTTTTTATTGATGAATATATATATATTTAGACATGTGTATATAAGTATCTCTATGTTAAAATGATTGTAAAGTTTACGGAATTAAAGCCCAGTATCAAAAAATAATCTTAAAAACAGGGATACTTTAATTAATTAAACTTTACAAACACACTTAAAAAAAAATACTTACCTTTTTGTCACGGTAAACAGACTGCCGAGCCTCCACCCGCTTCTCCTTCTGTATTTTGCAGATCGATGACGAATCCAGCTTTCTCCAATTGCTGCGTGTCCCCATTAGCATCCAGCTCGTGGGGCAAGCAATGATTGTAGAAAGCCAGAGTATTTTTTGATACTGGGCTTTAATTCCTTAAACTTTACAATCACTTTAAAGCCCTTTGCAGTCCTTTTTTTTCCTAACACCTGAGACCTCATATTTTTGAGCCCTTATATCTTTTTTTATGCAAAACGTTTTGTAATCATTTTTATGAGACACTGTTATTATGAGTGTAACTGTACTTTTATGTGTACTTTTTGATGTGCTTTGTGCAACTTTTTAGTAGAGCGTAACAGATAGCCAGAGCTCTAAACCCGACGCATGTTAAATTCAATTGCGCTTGAGTGATCAAACGCTTTTACTTTCAAAATGTAATACGCAAACTTCCAATGGGCACAAAGAGTCGTGATAAATCCTTCATCACTCATGCGCAATTGTCAGAGTGCCACTCGTAATCTAGCCGTAGTAGGTCCTGAGGAGAATTTCTATAAATAAAAAAATGCACATAAATATACCTGACATTCAGTGACATGCAGGTACCTATTTCATTTTAGTATCACTTTAAGATGCCTTGATATGACACCTGGACCAAATGCTCTTCATGTTATGCTTTAATTAAGTGTGTGTGCATCTTAGTGAATGCCAGCTATCTTGTGTGTTGTGCTTGATATTTATTTGTGATCTTCACCTATTGGACTTTGCACCCAGACTTGCCTGGGGTTAACTGCCTAAGTCATTGGATATAAACTCAGGGCTTGATATTCAAAACCTCACCACTCAGGTGAGATGAGCTAATAAGTCTCGTTGGTACGGCAAGGCCCTTAATACATTTTTAGAAACACAAATTTAATCTTAAGAAATGCATACCTCCCAACATTTACAAATTGGAAAGAGGGACAAATACTCTGTTTTAAACAATAACACACACAGTCCATCTAGATCACTTTATGAGGCTTTGAGTATCTGCACAGGGCCCCAATTTGGGAGCTCTGTCCTACTATCCTTCATTCACCTATTTATATTCCGGGGCCACTTAAAACTAGAAATGACAAACTCTGCCCCTAAACCATCATGTCAAGCCTATGGACAACCCTGACTTCACTGCTATGGACAACCCTGACTTCACTGCAGGCCCTTCAGCCATGCCCCAGCTCCCTGGTCCCATTTAGAGAAAAAAAAGGTTGAAAGGTATGTGCATCTCTTTCATATTTTCCATTGTATCCCCATTCTCTCTGTAGCTCAGTCAATCTTTACCCCCTCTGTACCTATACCAACAACTAAACGCTTTAGAAGTTACTTCTAGTAAATATGCAATGTGAAGCAGGTGACAGAACAGGTGAGAATGATTTTCTAACACCAAGTTTGATTAACTTTGCCTTTCTCCTTTTTTTCCCTTTAAACTATCTCCCCCCCCCTTTATTTCCACAGATCGTATGACTCCTGTGGTACTGTAGGTCTGGGGTGGGGTGCCTTTTCTGTCACAGTCTGTCTCAGCCCCCTTCCCTGCAATTGTCAGTGGTGCTGCCTGTCATTGTATAACAGGTGTCACAGCGCACAGCACCACAGTGCATGAACCCCCTTTAGAAATGCCAGTGCTTGGTCATACCCATCAATTGAATAAAGCCAGACACAAGAACTACCCCCTCCTTCCACCCTGAGTGCACACCAAGTTCAACTACTTACTCACTGTGTACTCACTGTAGCAGTTGGATCCAGTCTCTGCACTTTGAGTGTCAGTCAGTGCAGCTGAGCAGTGGCACAGTGAGTGACCATGATGGGACCCGGCAGTGTCAGTGACGAGCCGCCAGCCAGAGAACCAGCCTGAGCCTACACCGGGCACCCTTCCTGCTTGAGTTACCCAGCACTGTCTGTACCTTGGCTGCTGCAGCAGCCACCGCCCCCCGGATGAATTAGTAAACCCGATCTATCAAGATTTCAGCATGTGAATCACTTACTGAGTCAGTGTCACTGATGATTTTATTTCCTCTTGAACGGGCATCCCGCATCCCTAACTCACTGTCACAGACTGACAGACTGTTCACCAAGACGACTAACTCCACAGTTATTTAGTGCCACTCTACCCACACTCACCAAGAGACCAGCAGTAGCACCACCTCATCACAACACGTGTACAGTGCCCCAAAAACTTGTCAGAAGCCACATGACTGCAGATGCACTCATCACATGCACTGCTGGTATTGGGTAAGGTCGGACCCAATAGAAATTAAATAAATAAAATATATATATTTTTTTCAAATCAACAATACAGCTGAGGGACTATAGAGGACAGAAGGCACTCTCCCCGATACAGCTGGACAGACCCCTAAAATTGGGACTGTCCCGCGAAAAATCTGTACAGTTGGGTGGTATGCAAATGTTTATGTTGCTATGTAGTGTTCTTTATGTGGAATAGAGACTCCTACATTACAATACAAGGTCTAAAAAAAATCCAAAGATTTTGCATAATTGCTCTCCATGCGAGGTTTTGAATATCAGGCCCAGAGTGTGCACCCAGATTTGTGAGTTCTTCCAGTACTCTTTCCGGTATAAGAGTGCAGTCATTTGGATGCAGGTACATGGGGAATATGATTATATGCTGTTTATGTTGCATTGACAGTAAAATAACTAAAACAGTGATACGTTTTACTAGAAACATTTTAACTAAAAGCTTCAGTACCTTTTTCTTTTAACTTTTATTTTTCCAACAAAGAAGAAAAAAAACACCATTTCTTTAATTTCTTTGTTCGCTGTCCAAGCGCACAGATTCCAATTTTTTTTAAATAGTTTACATTAATCTTTCATATAACAATAAAACAAAGTCTTTGCATGGTTATACATATAAGCCAATGAGGTTTCTACTTCCACATATGAACACTTTGTGGTAACAATACCGTGATCTTTCCCTCATAAGGCAGAAGTAAAGCTGTAACACTTCTGCAAAATGAGTTCAAGCTGCTAAAGATCATTTTTTGTTTCTATAATAATATTTTTTTGCAGAAGAGTTGTATTTTTATGAAACTGAAATTTTACCAAATATCTGATACTGTTAGCATAGACTTAAAGGGACACAAAACCAGTCCCTTTAAAATCTCTTAGTAAAAGCCTTACATGATTAAATTTCATTTTCTGAAAAAAATTAAAGTTATGTTAATGGAATACTTTCTAAAATCAACTCACTCTACCCTCACTTACTTAATGTATTCTTTGCATGTTTTTTTCTGATCTTCCAGAAGCCAAGCGCTACAGCCAGTAAGAAGCTGTAATGCTCGTTTCTATTGAAACCAATGTTGGGTCATTTGTACCAGGGGCGAAACTACAGGGGGTGCAGCGGTCGCAGGTGCGACTGGGCCCCTGAGGGTGGGGGCCCAGCTTTTAAAAATAAAAAAAAATAATTTTTTTTTATTATTTTTTTTTTAATAAAAAACGTTAACCTACCACTGCCTGCACTGATATCATGTGAGTGTGACATGACTACAGGGGTTAGTGTTTCTGTTTTACCCATTGGTGTTTATGTGTGTGTGTATGGTGTGTGTATGTATGTGACTGTGTGTGTATTTATGCATGTATGTATGTGTGTATGTTTGTGGAACCAGCAAATTACAGACCTTGTTACTACAGCATTGGTGGGGCAGGGGGTGAACAGTGTCATTATACAGTACCACTATATACAGTATGGGGGGTGGACCATGTCACTGACTACTATGGTCACTTTATAAAGTACTGGGCGGGTAGGGTCAGGCCAGCCATCTCACCGGCAGATTACAGACTGTGTCACTAACTTACTTTATACAGTACTGGGGGTTAAATAGTGTCACTATATATATACAGTAATAGGGGGTCAGACCATCTCACAGACTATGGGGACAGGGTACCTCCTTTTGCAGACATGTAATCTGATTCACATTTTTTTTCTGTGTTAAATGTAAAAAAAATAAAAAAAATGTATTAAATTCATCTTTTTTTGGAGGGGGGAGGGGCATGGGGGGCCCCTTCTTAGATTCTTGCACCTGGGCCCTGTGGTTTCTAGTTACGCCTCTGATTTGTACAGAGGCTGAGAGAAGGTAATGGGAATGTGTGTTTTTAACTTACTACAATTTCTAGCTCCAGTTTTATGGGCAGCAAAGCTTGAACTGCTCTGTTTTGTTACATCAGTTATCAGTGGAGGCTCATCCACTATGTAAAATGCTCCCACAAAAAAACATAATTTATGTAAGAACTTACCTGATAAATTCATTTCTTTCATATTAGCAAGAGTCCATGAGCTAGTGACGTATGGGATATACATTCCTACCAGGAGGGGCAAAGTTTCCCAAACCTCAAAATGCCTATAAATACACCCCTCACCACACCCACAATTCAGTTTAACGAATAGCCAAGAAGTGGGGTGATAAAAAAGTGCGAAAGCATATAAAATAAGGAATTGGAATAATTGTGCTTTATACAAAATCATAACCACCACAAAAAAAGGGCGGGCCTCATGGACTCTTGCTAATATGAAAGAAATGAATTTATCAGGTAAGTTCTTACATAAATTATGTTTTCTTTCATGTAATTAGCAAGAGTCCATGAGCTAGTGACGTATGGGATAATGACTACCCAAGATGTGGATCTTTCCACACAAGAGTCACTAGAGAGGGAGGGATAAAATAAAGACAGCCAATTCCTGCTGAAAATAATCCACACCCAAAATAAAGTTTAACGAAAAACATAAGCAGAAGATTCAAACTGAAACCGCTGCCTGAAGTACTTTTCTACCAAAAACTGCTTCAGAAGAAGAAAATACATCAAAATGGTAGAATTTAGTAAAAGTATGCAAAGAGGACCAAGTTGCTGCTTTGCAGATCTGGTCAACCGAAGCTTCATTCCTAAACGCCCAGGAAGTAGAAACTGACCTAGTAGAATGAGCTGTAATTCTCTGAGGCGGAGTTTTACCCGACTCAACATAGGCAAGATGAATTAAAGATTTCAACCAAGATGCCAAAGAAATGGCAGAAGCTTTCTGGCCTTTTCTAGAACCGGAAAAGATAACAAATAGACTAGAAGTCTTACGAAAAGATTTCGTAGCTTCAACATAATATTTCAAAGCTCTAACAACATCCAAAGAATGCAACGATTTCTCCTTAGAATTCTTAGGATTAGGACATAATGAAGGAACCACAATTTCTCTACTAATGTTGTTGGAATTCACAACTTTAGGTAAAAATTCAAAAGAAGTTCGCAACACCGCCTTATCCTGATGAAAAATCAGAAAAGGAGACTCACAAGAAAGAGCAGATAATTCAGAAACTCTTCTGGCAGAAGAGATGGCCAAAAGGAACAAAACTTTCCAAGAAAGTAATTTAATGTCCAATGAATGCATAGGTTCAAACGGAGGAGCTTGAAGAGCTCCCAGAACCAAATTCAAACTCCAAGGAGGAGAAATTGACTTAATGACAGGTTTTATACGAACCAAAGCTTGTACAAAACAATGAATATCAGGAAGAATAGCAATCTTTCTGTGAAAAAGAACAGAAAGAGCAGAGATTTGTCCTTTCAAAGAACTTGCGGACAAACCCTTATCTAAACCATCCTGAAGGAACTGTAAAATTCTCGGTATTCTAAAAGAATGCCAGGAAAAATGATGAGAAAGACACCAAGAAATATAAGTCTTCCAGACTCTATAATATATCTCTCGAGATACAGATTTACGAGCCTGTAACATAGTATTAATCACAGAGTCAGAGAAACCTCTTTGACCAAGAATCAAGCGTTCAATCTCCATACCTTTAAATTTAAGGATTTCAGATCCTGATGGAAAAAAGGACCTTGTGACAGAAGGTCTGGTCTTAACGGAAGAGTCCACGGTTGGCAAGAGGCCATCCGGACAAGATCCGCATACCAAAACCTGTGAGGCCATGCCGGAGCTACCAGCAGAACAAACGAGCATTCCTTCAGAATCTTGGAGATTACTCTTGGAAGAAGAACTAGAGGCGGAAAGATATAGGCAGGATGATACTTCCAAGGAAGTGATAATGCATCCACTGCCTCCGCCTGAGGATCCCGGGATCTGGACAGATACCTGGGAAGTTTCTTGTTTAGATGGGACGCCATCAGATCTATTTCTGGAAGTTCCCACATTTGAACAATCTGAAGAAATACCTCTGGGTGAAGAGACCATTCGCCCGGATGCAACGTTTGGCGACTGAGATAATCCGCTTCCCAATTGTCTACACCTGGGATATGAACCGCAGAGATTAGACAGGAGCTGGATTCCGCCCAAACCAAAATTCGAGATACTTCTTTCATAGCCAGAGGACTGTGAGTCCCTCCTTGATGATTGATGTATGCCACAGTTGTGACATTGTCTGTCTGAAAACAAATGAACGATTCTCTCTTCAGAAGAGGCCAAAACTGAAGAGCTCTGAAAATTGCACGGAGTTCCAAAATATTGATCGGTAATCTCACCTCCTGAGATTCCCAAACTCCTTGTGCCGTCAGAGATCCCCACACAGCTCCCCAACCTGTGAGACTTGCATCTGTTGAAATTACAGTCCAGGTCGGAAGCACAAAAGAAGCCCCCTGAATTAAACGATGGTGATCTGTCCACCATGTTAGAGAGTGTCGAACAATCGGTTTTAAAGATATTAATTGAGATATCTTCGTGTAATCCTTGCACCATTGCTTCAGCATACAGAGCTGAAGAGGTCGCATGTGAAAACGAGCAAAGGGGATCGCGTCCGATGCAGCAGTCATAAGACCTAGAATTTCCATGCATAAGGCTACCGAAGGGAATGATTGTGACTGAAGGTTTCGACAAGCTGTAATCAACTTTAGACAGAGTCATGGACACTGAATCCATCTGGAAACCCAGAAAGGTTACCCTTGTCTGAGGAATCAAAGAACTTTTTGGTAAATTGATCCTCCAACCATGATCTTGAAGAAACAACACAAGTCGATTCGTATGAGATTCTGCTAAATGTAAAGACTGAGCAAGTACCAAGATATCGTCCAAATAAGGAAATACCACAATACCCTGTTCTCTGATTACAGACAGCAGGGCACCGAGAACCTTTGTAAAAATTCTTGGAGCTGTAGCTAGGCCAAACGGCAGAGCCACAAACTGGTAATGCTTGTCCAGAAACGAGAATCTCAGGAACTGATAATGATCTGGATGAATCGGAATATGCAGATATGCATCCTGTAAATCTATTGTGGACATATAATTCCCTTGCTGAACAAAAGGTAAGATAGTCCTTACAGTTACCATCTTGAACGTTGGTATCCTTACATAACGATTCAATATTTTTAGATCCAGAACTGGTCTGAAAGAATTCTCCTTCTTTGGTACAATGAAGAGATTTGAATAAAACCCCATCCCCTGTTCCGGAACTGGAACTGGCATAATTACTCCAGTCAACTCTAGATCTGAAACACATTTCAGAAATGCTTGAGCTTTTACTGGATTTACTGGGACACAGGAAAGAAAAAATCTCTTTGCAGGAGGTCTCAACTTGAAACCAATTCTGTACCCTTCTGAAACAATGCTCTGAATCCAAAGATTGTGAACAGAATTGATCCAAATTTCCTTGAAAAAACGTAACCTGCCCCCTACCAGCTGAGCTGGAATGAGGGCCGCACCTTCATGTGGACTTAGAAGCAGGCTTTGCCTTTCTAGCTGGCTTGGATTTATTCCAGACTGGAGATGGTCTCCAAACTGAAACTGCTCCTGAGGATGAAGGATCAGGCTTTTGTTCTTTGTTGAAACGAAAGGAACGAAAACGATTATTAGCCCTGTTTTTACCTTTAGATTTTTTATCCTGTGGTAAAAAAGTTCCTTTCCCACCAGTAACAGTTGAAATAATGGAATCCAACTGAGAACCAAATAATTTGTTACCCTGGAAAGAAATGGAAAGTAAAGTTGATTTAGAAGCCATATCAGCATTCCAAGTTTTAAGCCATAAAGCTCTTCTAGCTAAAATAGCTAGAGACATAAACCTGACATCAACTCTGATAATATCAAAAATGGCATCACAGATAAAATTATTAGCATGCTGAAGAAGAATAATAATATCATGAGAATCACGATGTGTTACTTGTTGCGCTAAAGTTTCCAACCAAAAAGTTGAAGCTGCAGCAACATCAGCCAAAGATATAGCAGGTCTAAGAAGATTACCTGAACACAGATAAGCTTTTCTTAGAAAGGACTCAATTTTCCTATCTAGAGGATCCTTAAACGAAGTACCATCTGACGTAGGAATAGTAGTATGTTTAGCAAGGGTAGAAATAGCCCCATCAACTTTAGGGATCTTGTCCCAAAATTCTAATCTGTCAGACGGCACAGGATATAATTGCTTAAAACGTTTAGAAGGAGTAAATGAATTACCCAAATTATCCCATTCTTTGGAAATTACTGCAGAAATAGCATTAGGAACAGGAAAAACTTCTGGAATAACCACAGGAGCTTTAAATACCTTATCTAAACGTTTAGAATTAGTATCAAGAGGACCAGAATCCTCTATTTCTAAAGCAATTAGTACTTCTTTAAGTAAAGAACGAATAAATTCCATTTTAAATAAATATGAAGATTTATCAGCATCAACCTCTGAGACAGAATCCTCTGAACCAGAGGAATCATCAGAATCAGAATGATGATGTTCATTTAAAAATTCATCTGTAGGGAGAGAAGTTTTAAAAGATTTTTTACGTTTACTAGAAGGAGAAATAACAGACATAGCCTTCTTTATGGATTCAGAAACAAAATCTCTTATATTATCAGGAACATTCTGCACCTTAGATGTTGAAGGAACTGCAACAGGCAATGGTACTTTACTAAAGGAAATATTATCTGCTTTAACAAGTTTGTCATGACAATCAATACAAACAACAGCTGGAGGAATAGCTACCAAAAGTTTACAGCAGATACACTTAGCTTTGGTAGATTCAGCACTTGACAGCGATTTTCCTGTAGTATCTTCTGACTCAGATGCAACGTGAGACATCTTGCAATATGTAAGAGAAAAAACAACATATATATAAAGCAAAATTGATCAAATTCCTTAAATGACAGTTTCAGGAATGGGAAAAAATGCCAAAGAACAAGCTTCTAGCAACCAGAAGCAATAAAAAATGAGACTTAAATAATGTGGAGACAAAAGTGACGCCCATATTTTTTCGCGCCAAATAAGACGCCCACATTATTTGGCGCCTAAATGCTTTTTGGCGCCAAAAATGACGCCACATCCGGAACGCCGACATTTTTGGCGCAAAATAACATCAAAAAATGACGCAACTTCCGGCGACACGTATGACGCCGGAAACGGAAATAGAATTTTTGCGCCAAAAAAGTCTGCGCCAAGAATGGCGCAATAAAATGAAGCATTTTCAGCCCCCGCGAGCCTAACAGCCCACAGGGAAAAAGTCAAATTTTAAGGTAAGAAAAATGTTAAATTAAAATGCATTATCCCAAATATGAAACTGACTGTCTGAAAATAAGGAAAGTTGAACATTCTGAGTCAAGGCAAATAAATGTTTGAATACATATATTTAGAACTTTATAAACAAAGTGCCCAACCATAGCTAGGAGTGTCACAGAAAATAAGACTTACTTACCCCAGGACACTCATCTACATATAGCAGATAGCCAAACCAGTACTGAAACGAGAATCAGCAGAGGTAATGGTATATATAAGAGTATATCGTCGATCTGA